>NW_021963009.1:331241-392718 GCF_901765095.1 Microcaecilia unicolor
ATCAACGGCAAAGACGCAATGATTCACATCCAGAAGTAAAAATGAGTAGAAGAGCAGACAAAAAAACAGCGAAGCACTATGCAGATTTATTAAATCAACCGCCTGATGTGGGTATGTTTCGTCCTTAAGCTGTGCCAGGGGCAGAAACTGACAAATAGAATAATTATAAACATCAAGTTAATTAAAAATTATTTACAAAAATAATAATTAAACGAAATAAATTGCACAACAATAATAAAACAGGAAAATGTAAAAATATAAATAATTACACTATGCATAAGAGATCAGTTAAAACTTAATGACTTCGTATCATGAGAGTACATTATCAGTGCTAAAAGGATTTACATCATGCAGTTTGTGACAGTGAGCGAAAAGCATCAAAAGGGACCACATACCTATAGGGGATACAGGACAAACGTTCCCCTAATAGCTACAGCTTTTCCAAAAATACCATATCCTATATTAACAAACCAAAGGAAAATAAAAGTAGCACAGTGCCTGTAACTATCCTCATCTTGAAAAATTCTCATAAAAACAAATGCTACGTACAGCAACACTTCTTTTCTGCAAGACAGCGCAGCAGATTCACCACCTGTTTTAATATTGCTGTGTGATTTGTTTCTTTTAATTATTTTTGTAAACAATTTTTAATTAGCTTGATTATAATTATTCTATGTCAGTTTCTACCCCTGATGTAGCCTAAGGGTGAAACGTGGCCACGTCGGGCGTTTGATTTAATAAATCTGCATAGTGCTTCACTGTTTTTTTTTTTTTTTGGTCTGCTCTTCTCATTTATTCTGGTTGCGGGTCATCACCTCTTTGCTGTTGCTAATTGGTCTTTTCTTCAATATTTAATGCCAGGCCACGTTTGGTCAGTGAAATTGAATATCCTGATCTTCATAACACTAAAAATCAACATTTCAGTTTAATTTTTGTTTTGTTTGAGTGCTAGTGGGTGTGGTTACTACATTGAGGGGTCCTTTTACAAAGCGGCGATAAGCCCAACACGGGCTTACCGCTCGCTAAAAGGGAAGTACCGCAGCAGCTCGGCAGTAGTTTCCACACCCAGCACTGGTATTTTTGTAGTACTGGTGTATACCCAGCGGTAATTGGGCAGTGCCATGCGCTGCCCGGTTACCACTGGGTTTGCGCGGGAGCCTGTACCTCCCCCCCCTCGAAATGTCTGCGCTGCAAATGCTTCACTTGCCGCACAGCCATTTCCTGGGGGAAAAACCTGCCAGCTGCGGTAGAAGGGGGCCTTAGCGCACTGACACCAGCGCAGGCCCACTTTTGCTGCAGCTTTGTAAAAGGACCCCTAAATAGGCTGTTGTGTGTATTCATTTTTTTGTGATAGCACAGCCATCAAAATACAAGCTAAACTAACATGCTGGACCTCTTTTTTTCTTAGCTGTCTGTGCAGATAAACATACCTCTTTAAGACCATGGGAATTCATACAGATGGCTATATGAATGAGTTATTTACAGTCTGGTCACTAGAGGTAAACTGGAGCCATTGTTTTTCTTAAGCATTAGTTTCAGCAGCTTTCAAAGTGTGACTTCACAGTGATACAAATCTACTATATATGCATTATTAATTTTATATCATTACAAGTGGTAAATATGCTTTTGGGAGAGGGTGGCAGCTGAATGAATCAAGAACAGGAAACTATCAAAAACCCGGTGTGCTGTTTGGCTTAAGCAATTGAAAAACACATTTAAAGGTAAAGATTTTTTAATTTGTGACTATTTTTGTAGGTTAAAAACAAGCTCACATCAAAATCTATACCAATTGTAAAAATCTTCCTCCTTCATGTTTTAAGAAATGCATAAATCGTATAATTAAGTATATATTACAAGGTATCAATAGGAAATATAAACATTTTGTCACCATAACAGGCTCTCACTGACAAGCAAACTTTTGTTTAAACATACACATAATAAAACTGTAGACTAAAAACCTTGTACAACTTTAGTTCTCACAGATATTCACAGAATTAAAACAACTTTCTTCACATATAGAAAACAACTTGAGAACCATAGCATGAGCCTGCGATAATGTATTGTAATCGAATTCTTAAAGACTACAATTTGGTTTTCCAGATGAGGTCTGAGAGAAGCGGAGTCTCATGTAGTTGAACCCTTGACCTGTCGTGTGTGCTTAGTGAAGTCTAAGAATAACTCTGGTGTTTATAGAAGAGTGAAATAATAATAATCATAAAATGAACTCTCAAACTAGCATCTTATGGTACATACAATTGCAACCTCTTAAGATACTCTGGAATTATTATGTTTTATTAAGGTTCTAACTTGGGCCAATTAATCTGTTTTTGGTTATTTTTGGAATCATGGCTCAGTTTTCTTGCTTTAAGTATGTTTTCAGTTTAGAAGGTGTGATTGGCCAATTGAGTTTCCATTATATTAAAGCCCTTTCCAAGCAATGGTGTGATGCACAGAGAGGAAAGCTTGACGACCATAATTAAAATAGAACTTACTGGTTTCTAATTAGCCATTTCGTTTTCTATTTAAAATTATTTATAGCCCACCTATCAAAATCTAGCAAGGAACATGATAAACATCAGTCAAAATAATCTAGTTTCTGGAATTCTGTTTTCCTAAAGACCATGTGCTAGGCTAACAGGCCATAAATATGAATTAAAATTAGAAACATGATGGGGTCAAGACTTACAGGTGATAGCAATTCCACCCAAACTGTTTTGGTTCTAGAACCTATCTGTGATAGAGACCCCTGCTGCTTGTTGAGGTATCCCAAAGCATAAGGAAACCATGCTCAGAATATGCTGCATAGCAGAGGAATAATTGTGAATTGAGGGGTCTTTTTACTGAGGTGCGCTGAAAAAACGGTCTGTGGTAGTGTATGCGTGGGTTTGGGGCGTGTGCAGGTCCATTTTTCAGAGCACCTATAAAAAAGCCTTTTTTTCTCCCCGAAAATGGGTGCGTGTCCATTTAGGGTCTGAGACCTTACCGCCAGCCATTGACCTATCAGTAAAGTCTTGTGCGGTAACCATGTGGTAACGACCTACGCACATCAAATGCCTCTTGACGCGCGTCCGATAATAAAAATTCTTCTTCGGATGTGCACCAAAATTAAAATTACGGGCGGTAACTCCATTTTGGCGCACATAGACACACAGCTTAGTAAAAGGACCCCTATATTTTTATTCGTATGTAATTAGAACAGTGATTTTCAAACCTGTCCTGGGGTTACCCCTTGCATTCAGGTTTTCAAGATATCCACAGTGAATCTTCATCATAGAGATGTGCATGCACCTTCTCAACTGCATGCAAATCTTTCTTATGAATATTCGTTGTGGATATCCTAAAAACCTGATTACCTTGGAGTTTCCCCCAGAACGCTGAATTAGATGATGTATAATACAACTTCAGAGCCACTCTGTTGTATCCACTTTCTGACTTTTTGCTGTACTGAAAAGAATTTGGACTTGGGTTTAAGATGATTATATTTTTTAAAAAGTATGAATATTTTATTAGTAGTTAATAATGCCTAATCTAGAGCAGTTGAAGGTCAAGACTTGGGTTGTACCTGATGACATCCAAAACAGATTCCTTTTTAGTCTGTTCAACCAGTCCAGTCTGGTGGATTATTGGATTGGATTTATTATTTTCAACCCACCTTTATCCAAGGTGGCTTACAAAAGCACACAGATATCACCCTAACAGCAGATGGAGGCAGAGACCTGAGCTTGCCATTAACTTCACTAATATAAGGAATGGTGCAGTCTGGAACTAACCAGGTGAACTTGTGCTGCAAGATTTAAAACAAAAAAAAGGAACTTCATAATTGCAGCTGAAAGTGCTGGGCAATTAGTTTTGGACCAAAATGGGCACCAGGCAGTTGCTGAAGGAGGAAGATTTCAACAGCCAAACAAGCGTTTTTGAAGGTTGTATGCAGTTTTTTTTCTATATTTTTGTGGCTTTCTTTCTTACCTGGTAATAAGGAATGGTAGAGAGGTGAATTCTGAAATTAGTAAGATCCTTATATGGATGTAAGCGGTGGTTGGGAGGTGAGGATAGTGCTGGGCAGACTTATACGGTCTGTGCCTGTGCCAGAGCCGGTGGTTGGGAGGTGGGGCTGGTGGTTGGGAGGCGGGGATAGTGCTGGGCAGACTTATACGGTCTGAGCCAGTGGTTGGGAGGCAGGGCTGGTGGTTGGGAGGTGGGGATAGTGCTGGGCAGACTTATACGGTCTGTGCCCTGAAGAGCACAGGTACAAATCAAAGTAGGGTATACACAAAAAGCAGCAAATATGAGTTATCTTGTTGGGCAGACTGGATGGACCGTGCAGGTCTTTTTCTGCCGTCATCTACTATGTTACTATGTTCTCAAAATTGCATCTAGTTATTCATTTTTTTAAATATAAGATTTATTTAACAAATTCCAAGACAGCACACCTTGGAACAGGAAAAGACAAAAATGTAAAGGAAAAAGAGTTCAGTTCTATTGTAAACATGTATTATTATTTTGAAAGAATTTGAAAGAGACCAAATACCTAAATTGGGAGCCCTGGCAAAACAAAGGTAAGAGGTTGTTTTTTTTTTTTTCTTTCAGATCTGCTAAGCTACCTTACTTTTTTTTTTTTTCTTAGCTTTAGTTCAATAGAACAGAAACGCTCATGAGATGGTGAAATGTGTAAATGTGTGTTTTTATTATATTCTCCATCCAACTTCAAATGGATAGACCAGCTGTCTCACACTGTGTGGGAAGAGGGGAGCATCTAACTTGCTCATGTTGGTTTGGGGGTGGGGGAACAAAGCTAGCACTTTCAAAAAGAAATACGTGGCACATTGTAGCTGAGGTCTAGAATATCACACTTTCTACCCCTCTCTTCGTAAGTTGAGCTAAAGCTGAATGACAACACAAAGTAGTGTTTTTCTTTTCTAACAGGTGACTATTAAACTGACTTAGCATTTTCTTTTCCCATAATTGCATGTAAGAGGCAGAGAAGTGTGGTGAAAACTGATTATAAACAGTAAAAAGCACACACACCATTGATATTGGAGAAAGGCAGCCTGAAAACTTATCTTTTAAACATGTACATAAGTAATGCCACACTGGGAAAAGACCAAGGGTCCATCGAGCCCAGCATCCTATCCATGACAGCAGCCAATCCAGGCCAAGGGCACCTGGCAAGCTTCCCAAACGTACAAACATTCTATACATGTTATTCCTGGAATTGTGGATTTTTCTCAAGTCCATTTAGTAGCGGTTTATGGACTTGTCCTTTAGGAAACCATCTAACCCCTTTTTAACCTCTGCCAAGCTAACCGCCTCCACCACGTTCTCCGGCAACGAATTCCAGAGTTTAATTACGCGTTGGGTGAAGAAAATTTTTCTCCAATTTGTTTTAAATTTACTACACTGTAGTTTCATCGCATGCCCCCTAGTCCTGGTATTTTTGGAATGCGTGAACAGACGCTTCACATCCACCTGTTCCACTCCACTCATTATTTTATATACCTCTATCATGTCTCCCCTCAGCCGTCTCTTCTGTCCATCTTCTGATAGCAGTCAGCCATAGTTACAAAATAAAATTCTAATTGTGCTCACCTGTAAGTAGTTGTTTAAGAACACATTGTAAATCAGTTTTAAATTGTTTAAAAGTATGAAGAAACATTATCTGTGAGGCTCTGTGTGTTTTACTGCCTTACAAACATCTCTTTCTGTTCCTCTTCATGCTAGTGGAAAAAGGTGCTGCTTTATGCCAGGAAGAAAAAAAAGAGATGAGTGGGGGAAGATAGGCTCTTTCCAATCAATAAGGGAGACGTATATTTGAAAAAAGTATAATGTTTATTATAACAGGTCGACTCGACACAGCGCCTTCTTCAGGAGTCTACAAAGCCAAATATAAAACAAATATGACTGTAAACAACAACAATGATCATAAAAGAATATTATAGATATATTAACGTAGAAGACATCGAATTATAATTACAAAAAGACATCAAATAAATTTATAAGTACAAAAATGCATGAAATGTTTCCACAAAAAGTAATTACAAATTAAACAAAATTAAAAACAATTAAAAACAAAACCAAATAAGATGTAGTGTTGCAAATGAAAACTTAAATTCCTAAAATGCGCAGGGAGGTAGGAATGACACATCAATATCATATATAAACTCTAAGCAAGGAATTTTTAAAAAACGGGAAAAACAGTGACATGGTTAACACGTTTGTAAAACAAAGCACAAAATGGTGCAAACATTTATCAACTGTAGGCAATGTACATGTACTTCTAATGATGTGGAACAAGGAGAAAATGCTTATATGTAAATAAAGGATATGACAATGGAACAAATATGAGGTGTACGATGTTCCATGAATATACTTTTACAGTTAATTCCTACCTCCCTGCGCATTTTAGGAATTTAAGTTTTCATTTGCAACACTACATCTTATTTGGTTTTGTTTTTAATTTTGTTTAATTTGTAATTACTTTTTGTGGAAACATTTCATGCATTTTTGTACTTATAAATTTATTTGATGTCTTTTTGTAATTATAATTCGATGTCTTCTACGTTAATATATCTATAATATTCTTTTATGATCATTGTTGTTGTTTACAGTCATATTTATGTTTTATATTTGGCTTTGTAGACTCCTGAAGAAGGCGCTACATCGCCGAAATGAGTCGACCTGTTATAATAAACATTATACTTTTTTCAAATATACGTCTCCCTTATTGATTGGAAAGAGCCTATCTTCCCCCACTCTTCTCTTTTTTTCTTCCTGTATTGTTTCGTGGGGATTAAGTGCACCTCCACACTTTGTGTGGCTTCCTTTTTTAGCTGCTTTATGCCACACTCAAAAGTGAGGAGCACTATGACTCTTGGTTGAATAAGATCACTTGTTCACACACTCAGGATAACAGTATGCTGGGTAGTCAAAACAATGAACAAAAATAAAAAAAAACTTTGGTAAAGGAATAAGATATAATTTGCTCAGTGCCATTACTAAGGAAAAACAAGCTTTGTTTAACACTTTGTACTGAAGTATTTCATTATCTAATGTAGATTAAACTCTATAAACTAATCATTTCTATATCTTTCATTAGCATATCTAACATGACCACAAAATAGAACAAGTTAATGTTATGTGGGTTTACAAATTTCTCTGAAAGCCATATTAAAAGTTTACATCTGTGTTGCCATGATTAAACACTACAAAGGAAATCCTGTGACTTTACTCACCAAGTAATATTTCAGAAGTGTACTTCAAAACAAAATACCTAAGCATTGATCACTTCATCTGAAAATAGTAATGAAATGAGTTTTAGAATTCTAAAATGGTGTAAGGTAGGGGTAACCTGTATAGACGGGTAGTACTGTCCCTACCTACATTAATTGGCAGCCTGCAGGGGCTGTTTTTACATCTGGTATTTATCAAGTTATAATGCTGTTTGGTGTCCTCCAATTATTATACTTTTATCATCGTTATCACCTTGGATGCTAACGTGCTACATCCAAGTACATTTCAATGCACTCTTAACCTAGCATGGCGCTCTGGGTCAGGGGCTAGTAACGTTGGTCTGTGAGGGCTGCAACCGAGCTGGGTTTTCAGGATTATGCGTGAGATCTATTTGTATGCATATTCATTGGGGAAATCCTAACAACCTGACTGGGTTGAGGATCAGGATTACCTACTCTTCTCCTTGGTAGACTTCTATCTCCATAATGACCAATTGGCCTTCAAATGAAATTGCCTATACAGAAATCTGGACCCTCAATAGCCTTTAAGGGGTCCTTTTACAAAAGCGTGCTGAAAAATGGCTTGCGGTCATGTAGGCATAGGCTTTGGGTGTGCGACAATCCATTTTTTTAGCACGCCTGTAAAAAAAAAAAAAAAAAGGCTTTTTATTTCTTTGCTGAAAATGGACAGTGTAGCCAATGTAGTTCCCTGTTTGCATCATTAGCCTGTATGGATCTGATTTTATAGGATATCTAGCTGAGGATTCCAAAAAAGGTTGGTTTTTTTTTTTAACCTTTAGAAACTAGACTTCCAGAACTAGTCCCACTAGTGCTCTGAAGCATTTGTGTATTTTATAAAATACTTGGGTAGATTGCAGTTCTGCCCCTGCAACACTCAAACTATATTTCCCCCCATCCTCCTTCCCCAAATTAGGAACATGAATATTTGTTACATTTGTATCCCACATTTTCCCACCTTTTTGCAGGCTCAATGTGGCTTACATAGTACTGTTAACGGCATTAGACGATTCCAGTTTGAAACAAATACAAGATGATATTATGGTAGAATGAGGTACATGTATGGTAGGAATATGTGGTGTAGCTATAGGTGAGTACTTAATTTGTTGCATTTGTAGCCCACATTTTCACACCTATTTGCAAGCTCAATGTGGCTTACATAATACCGTAATGGCGATCACCAATTCCGGTATGACAAATACAGAGTGATATTGTGGTAAGGTTTATGTGTGACAGGCACATTGGGGAATCGTGGAAGAGTTAAGTTGTGTCCAGTTCGAGTACATGGTCTAGATCAGGTAGACCATTTTATAAACATTTTCTGGAAGTAAAAAAAAAAGCGCTTTATAACATTAACTAAATTGTCCTTCTCTGCCTACTGTTTGGGCTCATCTTCAGTCAGGGTCTTTTTGTCAATTGAGCTGTTTTATCAACCTGTTTTTAAGTTTGCAAGTCTCACATAGCGCTGGACAATGGATAAAAATCTCTAACTTTAAATGGTCCTGAACTGGGGAGTCACCCAGTTGTGTGCTCGAATTAATTCTGCTTGTTGATAGAAAATGGCAACTTTGCTTACCTGTAACATGTAGTTCCTGTATTCAGCAGGATTTATTAGGTACACACTCCTACCTCCCTAAGGGGCCCTGCGCTAGTGGCTGTTTTTGCCACACTAGGGCCCCTTTTATCACATTGGTGGAAGTAGTCAAAAATGAAATGGCAGTGCTGTAAGTTCAAACTTGCCATACAGCCATTTTTTTGTGTGTGTGTGGGGGGGGGGGGGGGATGCACTTACTGCCACCCATTGAGGTGGCAGTAAAGGTGCCACACTAACCTGGCAGCTAACACCCTGCCAGTGCCAGAAATGGTGCACGCTACCTCCGTTGGGCCTGTGGTTGGTCCGGGTTGCCAAGTAGCAACCCTTTAGTATGAGGGCCCCTAAGTGTTGTATTCCTCCTTCAGCTCAACAGAACTGAGAGCCTGAGGAGACTATATTTTCAGACCCTTACACTTGTGTGACAACTGTTTTATCCTACCATCATGCAGTCATCCACTTCTGTACCCAATTGACGCTGCTGTCTATGGAAAATACCTATTTACAGGGAAACTATACTTTATGGTAAGTTAACTGTTAAATATATTAGTTACATCTGAATGTCTACAGTGTTTTCTTAACATTTTCCTTGTCTCAGGTAAGATTGCCTATTTTTTTTTTTCTAAATTTGTCCCAAGTGTCTTGCTGAAAAATACAGTTCTTAGTGAATTTCTATCTTAGGTAAGTCAGACATTCTAGTTTGACCTATACTATAACTGAAGATCAAGAATTGTTTTTGAAGTGCAAAAGCTGATGGTGTTTGGAAAATTCGTCCATTTTCATTAAGGAATTAATCTTAATATAGATATTCAGACATCATTAATAATATACTTAACAATAACTTACCATAAAGTATAGTTTCCCTGTAATATGTATTGTCCATACACCAGCATTAACCAGTGCCTAATCCACAACAGAACATTGCCTCCTATGCCATGACTCTTCAATTTTCTCAGGAGTCTCATGAGTATCTTTGTCAAAAGCTTTCTGAAACATCTAGATAATACTACCATCACCCAGCTCAACTTTATCCACATGTTTATTCACACCTTCAAAGAAATAAGCAAATTGGTGACGCAAGACCTCACATGGCTGAATCTATTCTGACTCTGTCCTATTAAACCATGTTTACCTACGTGTTCTGTCATTTTATTCTTATAATAGTTTCTACTATTTTGACCAACACTGAATTCAGGCTTACTGGTCTGTAATTATTCGGGTCATATTGGCCACCCTCCTCCAGTTCTCAGGTACTACAGACAACTTTAACAACAGGTTACAGATAATTAGCAGCAGATCAGCAATTTAATGTTTGAGTTCTTTCAGTATCCTGGGGTATATACCAGCCAGTCCAGGTGCTACTCTTTAACTTGTCAATTTGGCTCAGTACCAGAGCAATGCCCTCTTCTCTCAGAACTTCTCAGAAAGAAAGTTAAGTGGGACCTTTCCTCTTTATATAGTTGTGACTGCTTCAAACAGACCCTTTGACGTTAACTCAGTAATCATATTTCCCTTAGTAACCTTTGCAAGTATTCTACTTTCTCACACCCTAAACACCTAATTCAGGTCAATAGTAGTGCTACCTCTCTCCAGCAGCCAAAGACGAGAAAGTTTTAAAGCTAGGGGGGGAAAGGGTATGAAGACTAGTTAATAAACTTTTTTTTTTTTTAATTCTGTCTCTTGATAACCTATACAGTTCCTCCTTTAAACCCCAATCTTTAAGAGCAAAATAATGTTCACTTATCAGAGAAATGTCCTCTTCTCTCAGAACTTCTGAGTGCCACTCAGGAACCACCACTTTCAGCAAGAATTTTGTTACAGGTCTTGCATACTAATTAAACTAAATTCCAGGATTTGTAGCTTGCTTAATCATCAAAAGTTCCAAATGGGTAGCAAATATCCGCACTTAACTGGCTAAGTATTGACTCTGCTCCGGAACGTCCTCAAAATAGACCCAACTACCACATATTTTTGTAGCGCTAGATATGATGACATTCTAGGGGTGGGAAGTTCCTCCGCTTAGTAAAAGGGGACCACTGTGTCTTTCAAAAAGAATATAACAAAATTAACACACACTATGCCCTTTCCATGTATTGAGAAAAGAGTAATGTCATAAGATAAAAAACTGTAATTTTGTAGGCAAAAATTTCCCAAACTTATATAAAACGTTTCTTCCCAGAGATACCTTTAGGATTCAGAAAATCAAACAAAAGAAATTTTGAGTATTATATAGTTTTCTTCCTATTGTGGAACTGATCCTTGAACAATTTTCCATAACATACATCCTAATTTAAAGGATATCTGGACCTCAACCGGGAGCCAATTTGCCATAATAAACTGTGATTCTGTCTGATTTTCTAAGTGAGTAAATGAAACGAACTGCTACATTCTGAATTGTTCATAATTTTTCAGTAAGTATTTTGGCAAACCCAAGCAAATAATGTTACAGTAGTCCTGTCTACTAAGAATTAGTGAATGAACTACAAGTCTGAACTGATCAACTGATAAAAATTTAATAGCAGCCCTTAATTTTCTCATAATGTAGAAAATTCTTGACAGTAGAATTTATCTGGGACTCCAAGGTCAGACTATTATCTAAATTAATACCCAGAATCTTTATAGATTGATCAAGAATGAAACTTCCCCATCAATGACCAAATTAGATTTAAATTCCTGAGTTACATTAGTTTTAATTAACAAATACTTAGTTTTATCTTTATTTAATTTCAAATAATGGGAAGTCATCCATTTGGAAAGGCAACGAGATATTGTAATATAGACATCTTGTAAGTCAATAAAAATGGGAAATACGATAGTAATATCATCCACATATATATATATCTAGCTTTTATATCCTTCTTTTCTCTAAAAGTCCCCCTAACGATGACATCAGAACATTAAACATAATCGGTGACAGGGGTGATGACCGGTAGGCAGATAAGTTTCCCAGAAATTTAACACGGTAAGTTGTAGCAGTCAAAAACCCCTCAAACCATTGCCCTTTACACCAAACTTATCCAAAATTCCCAACAGAACTACGTGGTCCACCAAATCAAAAGCACTAGATAGATCTAATTTCATAATAAGGGCCCCTCGTTTCTTACCTTGAAGTGTTCTTATATAATCTAATAGTGAAATTAACAACGGAATATGAAAGCCTGATTGAGTATCATGTAATAAATCAAATAGGTCACCTGTGCTTCCATTATTTTATCATAATATGGAATAGATGTCACTGGGCTATAATTAGTAAGATCTCCTTTTGACACTGAACAATTAATACAGGTGTCAAAACAATGTTGGAATAATTAGTGGGGAATATTCCATTATTGAGATGATTGTCTATCCAATAACAACAATGAGATTTTAAAATTTTGTGTATATAGAATCTAAATCTTCGATGGAAATCTTATAAAATTTACTCCAGATACAATCTGCCAGGCAGTTCTCATATGCATGCAACAATACAAATAAGGATCTAATTTTTGTTTGAGAAAAAGGCTAGTTTCAGCGTTTGGTAATAATTCACCTGAATTTTCATTAACCTTTGTTGTATCTGTGAGAGAATTTACAATATTAAAGAGCTTTCTCACATTAGCAATATATTTATTAACTCTAAAAAATGTTTTATTCTTAGCAGTAGCTTTCTTGTAAGCATTTATCGCTCTACGCCAAGTTTCCTTATTTAAAGATATCCTTTCCATATTCTCTCGCGTTTTCTACAATTGTGTTTCATTATTAATAGATCGTTCGTAAACCATTTGTTATAACATGATGGATTGTCAGAATTGAGTTTGATCAATCTGTGGCCTGCACAACTTTGTTGTTAAGCTCAACCTAGAAGATACAGATTTATCGTGTGATCTGTCCATACAATTTTAAATTTATTCCAAACTGGACTGGAAAATATTATCTCCTCAGTAGTATTAGAGTAGGTAAATAAATCAAGTTGATGTACTTTTTCATGTGTTGGATTAGATCGTGGTAATGTAATCCAAACTATTAAAAAATGCCATTAATTCACTTACATTCTTATTAGTTGTTATTTCCAAGTGTAAACTTATATCACCTATTAGTAGATTTGGAGATAGATTTAAAATATTATTACCCACAAATTCATAAAAATCATCTTTGGTATCATGCCATTTCCCTGGCAGACAGTAGAACAGAATACAATTAAGGGAACCTACTAATGAAGGATCTGATAACAAAATGATTTCCTGTATCCTGACTTTAAAAGAATCCAAATCTCCTCCCTTTTTTTTCCTTGATGGGAAACAGATGATAACAAAATTTATAGCCTACTGGATACAGATAGTTTAAAATGGGATCATCATCTGATGTTAACCATAGTTCAGTGAAACAGACAAATCCAGGTTGGGTCTCACCTAGTCATTTATAATATTTGTTTTGTTCAAGGAGCGAACATTAACATTAAAAAATTTTAAATTGGAACAGTTTCAGAATAATATAGTCATCTACAGTTAGATGGCAGCTTTTTCTATAGGAAATTTGCTTTGAATTTTCAGTATAATACTTATATGAACAGCGTTCCTAAAAGTATTATGCCATTGGCATATAGGATGAACAAAGCACACCATTGGTCTGCCTTTTATCAAAAGTCTACTAAACGTAAAGTATTAATTGGTAAAATAGGCATCCCATAAGAATAATTTTTCATTAAAACAACCCATAATTAAAAAATACTGCACCTGTCAGCCAAAAACGATCCATTTTTCAGGGTATAATCTTTTCAATATATATTTGAACTCATTCAGATGCTTAATAAATAAGTCACACTTCAGGTGCCACATAAAGGCGCACGCTAAGGTGCACACCTTTGACTTGCACCTTAGGCGTGGCACTGAGCAGCTCAATGCTGCTAGGTGTTGCGGTTTAAATCCCCAAGACGTCTTACATCGGATGTTGAGCGGGCAAGTTGGAAAGGAAAGCACAGGTGGAGTTTACTCCCACGCGTAAAATAGAGTGCTTGCTAACACAGAGTAGCGGTGGTAAAATAGCTGGTAAAACAAAGTCAATTTGAGAGGCAATTCCCTTTTCCAGGAAAAGTATCAGAGTCATTTAGACAATACTCTAAGATTTGCATGCCTACTACATCCATTGTATGCAGATCTCTCTCACATGTTGTTGAGGGATATCCTAAAAATGTGACTTTTTGCAGCCTTTGAGGTTTAAAACTTGCAGGGTTTAAAAAAGGCTCGGATTATTTTCTAAAAGAAAAGTCCATTAAGCCATTATTAAGATGGACTTGTGAAAATCTACAGCATATTCTAGGATAAGCAGCATAAAATCTGTTTTGTTCTGTGATCTTGCCAGGTACTTGACACCTGGATTGGCTAGTGTTGGAAACAGGATACTGGGCTTGATGGACCTACGGTCTGTCCCAGTATGGCAATGCTTATGTTCTTATATTGTTCTAACTTATCTCAAAAATGACAAAGGGGATGTAACGGCTTCCTTATGTTAAGACTGATGTGCAACTACTCATACCATTAAACCAGATCTACCCAGAGCTTTGAATAAATTGACTGCTGTCTAACAGCAAGTTAAGCATGGGCAAAAGCAACAAACACTGCCTGAACTCAAGCAAAACTGAGATTCTGTGGGTTCCTAAGACAAATCAACAAACACCCCCCTAAGTCACAGAACCTGAGATTCTGCTAGATCTGTGATCCTGCAAATTCAACCTTTAAAAACTATCAGCTGTGGCAACTATGCAATCTCTCCCCCCATATATTAAAAAAGATGAACCTGACCACACTGTAATGCACAGTACATTGGCCAAACCAAAAAAGTCTGCAGCAGATCCAACTACTTGATAAGAGGGCTGCAAGCGGTATGACTGCATCACACCCTTTCTGCAAAGACTACACTGGCTAACAGGGCCGAATTTAAAAGTATATTTGATTTTCAGGGGCCTCAGACAAAATGGGTCAGAAAACCTAAAGAATAAGTTAACTTTCTACACACTTTTGAGGTCTAAGGTCCTCTTAAGAAGCATCACTATCTTCATCCAATGTGCCAGCAAACCTTCTCAGGAGTAGCACTCTGAACTCAAGACTATCCATACTTCAGGAAGCAGGTAAAAGCCTGATTCTTCTTCCCAGCCTCAAATACACTCACTTTTGCACTTGGACTAGCTTGTTGCATACCCTGTAACTTAGACCAGTTCCTCATCCTATATAATAAAAAGCCCCTCCAATGTTCTGAAGCTGACTCCGTGGCAGTGAAAGGTTGAAGGGTTCGTGTTGCCTCTAACACTGTATCCATCTCCTGATTTGACGTCACATACTTCCGGGTTCGTCACAAACAGCACTGACCAACCACAGGATAGCAGCATGAGGCACAACCTCAATGTCTATAGCCTTCTCTTCGAGTTTGTTCCCTCAGAGTTCTGCCCTCGTGGAAAGAGGAAATGACATCAGCAGGCGGGACTCAGGGAACGAAGTCGAAGGGAAGGCTACAGACGGGCAGGGCTTTCAAAGACACAGCCGCTTTGACGGAAGTAAACAGAGGAATGAGAATCGATGGGGGGCAGGGGAGCGAGGAGAATTGATGGGTGCCTGGAGGGGGGCAGGGGAGGAGAGAATCGCTGGGGGCAGGGGAGACAGGAGAATCGCTGGGTGGCTGGAGGGGGGCAGGGGAGCGAGGAGAATCGATGGGTGGCTGGAGGGGGCAGGGAGAAGAGCATTGGTGGGGGGCAGGGGAAAAAGGAGAACTGCTGGGTGGCTGGAGGGGGGCAGGGGAGAGAGGAGAATCGTTGGGTGGTTGCAGGGGGGGAGGCATGGGACCTGAACATGTACACCCTGGAGGAAAGGAGGAACAGGGGTGATATGATACAGACGTTCAAATATTTGAAAGGTATTAATCCGCAAACGCACCTTTTCCGGAGATGGGAAGGCGGTAGAACGAGAGGACATGAAATGAGATTGAAGGGGGGCAGACTCAGGAAAGATGTCAGGAAGTATTTTTTCACGGAGAGGGTGGTGGACGCTTGGAATGCCCTCCCGCGGGAGGTGGTGGAGATGAAAACGGTAACGGAGTTCAAACATGCGTGGGATATGCATAGAGGAATCCTGTGCAGAGGGAATAGATCCTCAGAAGCTTAGCTGAAATTGGGTGGCGGAGCAGTTGAGGGGAAGAGGGGGTGGGGGTTGGGAGGCGAGGATAGGGGTGGGCAGACTTATACGGTCTGTACCAGAGCCGGTGATGGGAGGCGGGACTGGTGGCTGGGAGGCGGGAAATACTGCTGGGCAGACTTATATGGTCTGTGCCCTGAAAAGGACAGGTACAAATTCAAGGTAAGGTATACACATATGAGTTTGTCATGGGCAGACTGGATGGACCATGCAGGTCTTTATCTGCCGTCATCTACTATGTTACTATGTTACTATGAGAATTGCTGGGTGGCTGGAGGGGGAGCAGGGGACAGAGGAGACATGCTGGGTGGCTGCAGGGGGGCAGGGGAGAGAGGAGAATCGGGTGGCTGGAGGGGGGTGCAGGGGACAGACGAGACACTCGCACCCAGCGGTCTCACTCTCTGTCACACACACACTCGCACATTCACTCTCACGCACACTCAAACATACACACTCCGAGAAAAACCTTGCTAGCACCCGTTTCATTTGTGTCAGAAATGGGCCTGTTTTACTAGTATACATATAATTTACATTCAGTTTAGCCACTTGTCTATTTATTCCAAAGCCTTTTTACTAGCCCATCTTGTCCTGTCTACATATATCAACTGCACTTGTCCCCTCAGCTACCGATTAAGATGTGTCATATGAATGTTCCTCCACGCTGCCTGCTATGGAATCATATTTCTGTTGTATGTTATATTTCTGCTACTGTTTCATATTAGGATTCAGGGGTCCTTTTACCAAGCTGTGGGGGCCATTTTAGAGCAGTGGGTAAAAAAGCCCCCGGACACACATGACCATTCGGTAAGAGAGCTGTTACAGCATGGCCATGTGACGAGGAGCCCTTACCACCACCCAATGAAGTGGCAATAAGGGCTCCCGTGCTAACCCGGCGGTAACGGCATCACACAGTGATGCCCGATTACCGCTAACGTATTGCTGCAGAAGCCATTTCAAGCCCCTCCCCCCCCCCCCGGAAATGGCGCGCACTAGGGGTGGGACTACCACCGGTAAGCCTGCTTTGGGCTTACCGCCACTCTGTAAAAGGGTCCCTCAGTTTGCTGTCTCCAGGTTTACCTAAGCTTGTATTTATGCTTATATTTGCTCAGTTTACTATTGTTATGCTGTTAACAAAATTAAGTTTTTATATCAAGGTGTACATCACTTTTGGTGAAATTCTTTATAAAGGCAGTTATTAAATCCTAATAAATTTAAATTAAAGAATTAGGGATTTTGAGGTTAAAGAAGAAACAGCTCAGAAGGAATAAGAAGCGTCTAAAATCCTGAATAGAGTATAACAGGTTAATATGTTATATATTCAAACTGTACTAGGATTAGGGGACACTACATGAAATAAACATGTTGTAGATTTAAAACAAATTGGGGAATGTATTTTTTTTCACTCAATGAACTATCAAACAGTAGAATTTGTTGCCCAAGGACATGGCCAAAGCATTTAACTTAGCAGAGATTGAAAGGGCTTTCGATAAATTTCTAGAGGAAAAAGTCATGACACATTTCTAGGATGGCTCTGTTCTTTGGGATTTGCTGTGTACTTTATAGTGACCTAGATTGACCACTGTTGGAGACAGGGTCCCAGACCTGGCTTTGGTCTGACTCAGCGTGTTCTTATACATATAACAAAATCTGTTTTAAATTATCCATTACATGTAACATTGTAAAAATCTAGTAATGAAGAGTAAATGCTTAATTGTGAAAATGCCCATCCCAACAGATTTCTACGAGTTTTCCTAAGATCAGTTCACTTTCTGTACACTAGCCTAATCTGATATCGTATGCCCCCATTAAACTGAAGTAGATACTTGTTCATGTTTGACAGGAAGCATGGAGGTTTCATAAGCATCCTGAATATGTGGTAAAACAAGATTCTAGTTCTGTTGGGTGAAGGAAATATAATACTTCTACGACTTTAGCACCAAAGAGGAGTTCTGTTCACCTCAGAAACACTATCCAGGCAATATTCAGCCAGCAGCGGTCAGCTAGATTAGCTGCAGATATTCAATGCTGGGGGCACAAAATATCAGGGGCTAAATCCTGAGGGCAGGCCTAAGCGGGAGCTTAGGCGAGTCCCGGCCACTATTCAACTGGTCCTGCATAAGACAGTTATGCAGGCTCTGAGTGAATATTGGCTGGGACACACATAACTCTATTTAAAAATTTGCGATCCTTGATCCCCCCCCCCCCACTTCCAGTGCTAAATATCGTCCGGGACTCAGATAACTTATTTTAAATTTTTAAGTCCCCTAATCTCCCTCCTTGCCTCCTCAAAAGCCCCCACTCATTCCTACCCCCCTTCACTCAGCCTGTGAAACTCAACATCCTCCTTCCCCCATCTGCGGTCTATGTAGCTCCCCCCACTTGGGTTTACATTTGCTCCCTGGTAGATCTAGTGGGGGTATTGGGGCAGGAGCAAAGCCCCCTTGGCTCTTGTGTCCTGTGGCTGCCTGTGAAGAATGGCTGCGGCCATTTTTCACAGGCAGCCTTGAGGGGCAGGAGTGAGGGGGCTTTGCTCATGCCTCTACTAGGGCCACCAGGAAACAAATCTAGGTCCGGGGGCTGACCTAGACTGTGGGTGGGGGGGGCAGTTCCGGGGTGAAGGAGGAGGATGTTCAGTCTCGTGGGCTGGGGGATGATAAAGAGGGAGATCAGGGACACTTAATTAAAAATGAACTATATGGGGTCCTGGGCGATATTCGATGCCAGGGCCTGAATAGCTAAGTGGGTGAAGTTACGACAGCTTTTGAGCTATCCTAAATCCACCCACTTAGCTTATGCGGTCCTGGCACTGAGTATTGGTAGCACCTGCATAACTGCCTGCTCCTCCCCAGTGTAACCCCTTGTTACTGCCGTTGACCTGCCCACTTTTAACGTGGGTGGTCAGCTGCTGATATTGGTGGTTGGGCGGCTCACCGTGATTTAAGTGGGCTGGAGCCTCTCCTGCCCACTTAACTCGCTCTGAATATCAGGTCCTATATTCCTCTCTTTTACTTCCAACAGGATGGTTTATACCAAGAACTGATACAACTACCACAGTTGCCTGCTTGTCCGTTGTTTGCCCCTTTTCTCCCTTAAAAAAAAAAAAGTTAGACTATCAAGAGCAGCTTATAATTACCCTTTTGTATAGGCGGCTTATCCAAGCTCTTTTTTCCATATGTATTTTATATTGTAGAAAAATAATTTCATATTTTTTTAAATTCCTGTTCACTTTTGTGTGAACAAAATATCCATTTTGGTTAAAATTCTGAGAAACTTATCACAGCTTAAAAAAAGAAGCAAATTTGGCAATCAATTCAATATTCTACATGGCCTTGCAAGCTTTTGTATTTAGGGATTTTCTTTCACGCAGGAACACAAAATTCCTTTTTCGTTTCAGACTGCAGATTTGTAAACCTACCTCTATATCATCTTCCAAATTACACTTGCAAGCTTAACACGTAGCCAAACACTTTTTTTATGGGCAAGGCTCAAATTTGTAAACTCCGCTTCTAACCCAAGACATGGGAGGCAAGTGTCTATCGTGGTCTTTGTCTGATTCTGGTTGGCTTTGGGCACGTTCAGGTTTCGGGTTAGATGAAGGTGGGTCTGGCTGCTGGACAGACATAGTCCTGCGTAAGTGGTTCCTTTTCCTGAGGAATTCAGGCTGAGTGTGCAGGCCAAAGCTGCCTTTCCGCAGGATCATCCGCGAGTTGTTCTTTTTGGAACGTGAGTGATGACCAAATTCCAGTGTTGCCAAGTGTGCTGCATAACCCTCGCTGATAAACTGAAACAGAAGGCAATGAAGGAGAAACACATACTAGGTCAGCAAAAAATAATCATCTGTTCTGGATTACTTGTTTTTTCTTAGATAAGGGGTTGCAATAAAGGGCCACAACAAATGACAGGGCTTAGTTTTTAGGGCATAAAATGCTGAGATTAAGATCATGTTGCATGAAACGCTGGTGTGGACTTGAAGGGCAAAAGTAATTTGTTTTTGAGGGCAATTTTCTGAACACTGGTTTAAAGCATGAGCCAGGTGACAAACTGGTTTATCCTTATTGGGAAAGCGCGTGTTTTCCTCTTGCTGCTGGTCCTTTTTCTTTTGTCTGCACGGCTGCTGGAACCACTGCAGGTTTAAACTTGAGAATCGGTACTTTCTGTTATCCATACAGAAAGGACCTGTCTTCTCCCCCCACCCCTGTGGCATTAAAGTAGGGGAGGAAAAGTAAATAGGGATTGCATTTTAAATCCCTGAATGTTAGGGGGAAATGGGAGCAGATTACAGAGTTATGACCCAAATTTTCAAAAGCAGGCCCAGAGTTCTGCCCCCACCCCTCCAATGTGTATGTATAAACCCTTCTAATGCATTCAGATCTGGGTTTTCTCCCTGTTTTCTGAACTACTTTCCATCTGTGTTCACATTTTAATCCTGGAATGGATGCAGGAACATCTAGGCCCAAGCCTAGTTCCAGTATTAGCACTTCTGGCCTACCTGATCTAGGAGTGAAACCAGCTCACTGTCTTGAGATTACTTACGTTAAGACGAATGTGATATATTTTTTGATCTCCTGTGAATGCAGGTGACAGTAAATGGGCTTTCACTGTTGTTTTAAAGGTATGTGTATGAAAGCCATACAGTAGGTTATTTCTGCAATCAGATACTTGGAAAAGTAATTAGAGTGGCAAGCTTAGTGTGCCAGTGGCAGCATGACCATATGGGGAAAATAGGTCTTACGCCCAAAGGGAAGAGGGAGTGTTATCTCTAATAACAGGTTTCAACAGAACCCATACATTATGTAGCTAAAATGGAGTCTGTGTGTGGGAGGGAAAAGGGGGTCAATTTTATAACTGGGTGCCTATTTTATAAAGGCAGTACAAGTGTCTCTGTGCCTTTATAAAATAGGCTTCCAGAACTATCTGTAGTAGCATGCTTAAAATTTACAGCTTTGAGGCAGGTAATGTAATAGCCTAGTAACAAATGGCAGATAAGGACTAGCACCCCAATAAGATGGCTAAAGTTGTATCTGCTGCACTACAGAAGATGTAGGTTACCTCCTCTCTGCCTTTGTTTAAGCTTATTCCTGCTGCGCCAGGCAAGTTAACCCTTTTCTCCTTTGTTTTGCTTTCATCCCATCCTTTTTGTTTATCCCACTCCTATTTGAATTCTGTCACTGTTTTTCTTCAACTAACTCCACCAGATTTTAAGCTTACCTCCTTGTTCTATAGTTTCCCTGCCTTTGATTAAAAAAAAAGTGTTTATCAAATACACACATATGCATAACAAGCAAAGTATGTTTATGTTTTGCAAAGCTACCGCCTCTGCATCCAAACTACACCCCAGCAACATCTGTGTAAAAATGTACAAGAGAGTGCAATGTGTCTACATGAATGCAATTAATAATAAGATATATCACCTTTCTGTGGTTTTGGAACTACATGCAAAGCGGTTTACATAGTAAATACTGGTATTTATTTGTACCTGGGGCAATGAGTCACAAGGAGCTGCAGTGGGAATCAAACCCACCCCCCCAGGATCAAAGTCCGCTGTGCTAACCACTAGGCTACTCCTCTGTTCTCTGCATGTAAAACATGTTTTCTCATACGTTCTCATATGTGGGTAATATCCAGTGGCAGGTGGGCCAGGGCCCATCCACTTAGGGCTCAGGCCCACCCAACAGTAGCGGTAGCAAGGACCATATGTTCTGAAAAATCACAATCAAGAGCAACACATTTCTCAAATTATTTTCTACTTCCACTTTGTAAAAGGGCCCCTTAAAGCCACAGTGTTTTTTACATTTGGAGTGACAACTGGTTCATGTCTTTATAGAGAGGCTAATTCCTAAGGAGCTTATCTCAAATTCATATACTTAAATTCCTTTTAAACTTTTGTATCAAAATCACTCTATTTAACATATAAACTACTAGAAGATATTTTGTGGATTGTTTTTTGGGACCATATTTACTACTATGCAAGTACATAACTGCATTACTTGCAATTGCATTACACACACACAAAAAAGAATGCAAATAGCAGCCCCCCAATCCCTGGTGGTCTAGTGGTATATTCAGGACATGAGTGATTCCCACTTGCTCTTGCCCGTGTTAGCTGTACTCTCAAAATGGGTGCCGTGACCTGTAGCGGCAGTCTTATGAGATTGCCAAAAGAGGTCTTGCCAGCCATTTTTGAGAGCAGAGCCTGCATGGGAAAGAGCGACTGCCCTGACTACATTCCTAGACCTCCAGATATTGTAAGATAGGTCCAAGGGGCCACCTACAAGTGGCCAGGGTGGAGGGGCAACTCCTGTTCGGAGGAGAGGGGGGGGGGGGGGGAGGGAGACAAACAGGAGAAATAACAAATTTTCAGCTTCCGCAGAAAACACAATCAATTTTGACTGAAACTGAGCAGAAAAAGTTTTTTGGACCAGTTTCAGCACCATAACTGAAATTTTGTCAGGCTGTATTCTAGATCCAGCCCAAACGGCACACAAAAGCTGATGACAAATTTTACACTATCCTGTAGGTTTAAAGATTTATATAAAATACACATGTACACTGCAATTCCACTTCTGTTCATTCTACACTATTGTTTAGGTACAGATTGTGTGTATGTGGATGAGCAATCTTATAAAAGCCTTTGTTCACATATTGTATAAAAGTGGATTTATTTATAGAGAAAGATGTAAATAATTACCCCCCTCTGTGGCCCCTGGCCAAAGCCCAAGGCCATGGTGATTGGACCAAAATAACTGGGAGTGGATTAGACAGCTACCTGGGAACTCTGTGGGAAGCCTCCCAGGTTCATGGGAATCCCCACCAGGTCTGCAGAAATCCCGTGGTGTACAATTCCTCCGGGATGCCTTATGCCACGGTCACTGGTGCCTCCTCCTCCCTGATCAGTGCGCATTCATGGGCCTGCAGCATCGGGTCACCTGATCTACAGGTGCGTGTGACAGTTGGGCGGCCTACTAGTCCCACCTGATACAGCACAATACAACTCCTTTTTCTGGGAGTGCACACAGAAGAACAGAAGACTGGAGTCAGAGCTGCACACAGTAGGAAACTGCCTTGGAGCTGCACATGATAGAAGACTTGGAGGAGCAGCCTACATTCCTGATAGAGATATATTCTGCGCAGTAATGTGGTCAGGAGAATTGTTGGTAAGTATCTTCCATTTATACAAATGACTCAAAAATATAGTTAAGTTTTAGGGGGAAGAAAAAAAACTATGCGCTCTATGTAGGTGCAAGGGGAAAAAATGTTTTAAAGCATAATTCTCAAAAGATTGCATTTTTATGGATTCACTTTCACTGGCTCATATGGCCATGGCATTTCCCATGCTTTGCAAGTTAGAACCTTGAACAGTTTTTATCCAACTGGGACGTGAGATATTAAGTTGTAGCAGGACACTGACGTTATTGTTCTCTCTCTTGGTGGTGAGCCTCTGATTTGAGGTTGGGGAAGGGGTATTGGTTTGGTGGATGTTTGTGTTTATATTTTCATTAAAACTCAATAAAAACTAACCCTTCATAAGTAGTTCTTTTTTTTTTTATGAGTACAGACAGGGATGGGCAGTGGTGGAGGAGATTCCAGCAGGGATGGGTGAAATTTCTGTCCCCATGCAACTCTCTAGAGTGGATATAAAGAAAGGCAAAATTGCATAGGGATTTTGCATGGAGTGATCATTCTTATTCCACTTCCCCCCCCCCCCTAACTAATGTTGGTTGATTAAAGATTTGGTACTAGAGAGTTACTAAATGGAACAGTAAATGTGAATCCCTCTTCTCCCCTAAGATACTACATCACTAATTAAAATTCTTATTATAGAAGAAAACACTTTGTATATTTAAATGCACAGCAAAAATGAGCTCACCTGACACTGATTCTGGTACTTTTTTGCTGGTCGTCCAACAATATAGATCTGAGAAGAAGAGAGTCCCAGGACATTGTACACAGAAATATCCTTCATTGAGCCATAAGCAGCACAGATTTTAATGTGACACTGAAATAAGAAGCATCAAATCGTGAGTGTTCATTTTGTGGTATGTGCATGCCTAAATCATTGTTTCCCAAGTCCAGTCCTGGATAGCATGAACGTGATTTGCATATACTGCCTCCATTATATGGCAAGGGGTACTCCAAGTCTGGACCTGGAAAACAGTGGCCTAAATGATGTACTCAGAAAGCCATACACCCCCTTAATCTAATGCAGTAAGGCGCATGTTTACTAGAATATGTGCTAACCTCTGCCAGTAGCTACCATGTACTAAAAATCCCATGTTAACTGCTTAGTGTGGGGTATGGTCAGACATTGTGCATAAAACTGTTCATTGTAGTCATAGCACATTAATTAGTGCATGAGGTCACTTGTGCAGTGAACACAGGTGCACCTAAAACCTCAAGAGATGTCATTAAGTGAATCTGCTAAATGCCAAATTAATCTATGATAAGGATTAAGGAACTTTGTGTGGTAACTGCTGTAGGGGACATGCTGGAAATGCCCCCAACAATTACCACACAGCCTTTGCACTTGCCACACGTTAATTTTGGCCTGTGAAAATCTTACTACACTTCAGTCAACAGGTCCCTGTATATACTAAATTGTCACAACACTAAATTTCAAATGAAAATGAAAAATTACATCTTACCTGATAATTTTCTTCCCGTTAGTCACAGCAGATGAATCCAGAGATTTGTGGGTTGTGACTGTCTACCAACAGGTAGAGATAGAGAGCACTGACTTAACTATGCCTTATAGGATGGAATGCTCCTCGGCCTGCCAGCATATCTCGTAACAAAGCAGAAGGAAAATACAGTGAAAAAACATTGCCCCTTCCTTACAGAAATCCACATCTTTTTCAAAACATCCAATAATGAATTCCTAGAATAAAAAAAAGAACAAAACAGATAATGCAGCAAAATCTTCCTCAGGATGAAGCCATCCGGGCCACTGAGACTATAAAGAGCAGGTTGGGACTCTGGATTCATCTGCTGCGACTAAAGAAAGAAAATTATCAGGTAAGATAATCATTCTTTATCATCAGCAGCAGATGAATCCAGAGGAAATAAGGTGGGAAGTCAAAACCCCTGTGGCAAGAACTGAAGGATGCCTACTCCTGAGCTGCCAAGTTCAAGTGATAGTGTCTGACAAAGGTGTGGACTGACGAGCAGGTGCCAGACAAATTTCCTCAATAGAGACAATATAGGCCTCTGCCTAGGAAGTCACAAGAGCCCACAGAGCATGTGTACGAAGCCGGTCCGGAGTCTATTGACCAGAAAGGATATATGCTGAAGATATAGCGTCCGTAATCCAGCGTGCAATGGTGGCTTTGAGGCCGCCCTTCCCTTTCTGAGGTCCAGAAAAAAAGGCATGAACAGATGATCTAAATGACAGCAGCAGCCAAATATTGCATAAGAGCTCGCTTAACATCAAGGAAGCTCAACAGCCGAAAATCCGACGGATACTGGTCCTCACAAAAGGGATTGGCAGAGAACAACGGCTGGTTAAGATGAAAGGCGAAGACCACTTTTGGAAGAAACGACAGAACTGTGCGGATTGGGACCCCCACCTCTGAGAAATGGAGGAAAGGATTCATGCAAGATAGGGCCTGCAGCTTGGAGGCCCTCCATGCTGACAAAATAGCAACAAGAAACACCAACTTGAGTGTGAGATCCCTTAAGAGTGGTCTGCAGTAACCGGAGGAGCAAATTAAGACTCCAGTCCAAAAAACAATGGTTTAATGTGTGGCACACCCTTGAGGAAACCAACTATTTCTGGTTGTGAGGACAGAGAGGAGCGAGAGACTCGACCCTGATAACAGGTGAGAACTGTGACCTGCACCTGAAGGGAGTGACTGCCAACCCTTTCTGCAACCCATTCTGCTAAAAGGCCAAAATCTGCAGTAAAGCAAGACTTGAACAGAGAAATAGCCCTCTCTGAGCACCAGGACTCAAAACCCACCAAACTCGAGCATACACTGCCGAAGTTGAACACTTTTTAGCTTGAAGCAAAGTAGTAATCACCGGATCTGAACAACCTTTCTTTCTCAACTTCGACCATAAGACCAAAGGGGAAGAAGGGATCCTCCATCTGAAGAGGACCCTGGCAAAGATGACCAAGAGAAATTGGAAGCCGAAACGGCTTCTCCACCAGCAGCCTGATCAAGTCCATGTACCACGGCCATCTGGTGAGACTGAACTTGATGCATCACCTGGTCTATCACTGGCCATGAGGGAAAGACAAAGCAACATGAACTTCAGCCACGGCTGAAGCACAGCATCTAGGCCGTTGGAGCCATGCTTTTTTCCTGCTGAAGAATCTGTGAACTTTGGCATTGCATCAGGTCACCATAATATCCAGCCCAGAGTCCCCACTGCCAGAACGACCAGCCGAAATGCCGATATAGACAGTTCCCACTCCCCTGGATCCAAGGTGTTCCTGCTCAGAAAGTCTGCCTGAATATTCGTCGCCCCCATGATGTGGAGCTCTGGAAATCTGTGGTAGGTGAGACTCCGCCCACTGGAGAAACAAGTCCACCTCCCTGGCCAAATCACGGGCTGTGGGTGCCTCCCTGCCTGTTGATGTAAGCAACCGTCATGTTGTCAGAGAGGACACGCACTGGTGTCCCTGCCACTAATGACCGAAAAGCCAGTAGAACTTTGTGAACCACTCGAAACTCCAACCGGTTGATGGATCATTGTGCCTCTCATGGACCAGAGACCTTACACACATACTGAGAGCAACATTCGCCCCCCCCCCCCAACAGACTGGCATCGGTGATCACCACCATCCACACGGGAGGAGCACCACTGAGCAAATTGCTGTCCTGCAACCACCAGCCCATACTGTGATGAGTTAACAACTGCCACGGCAGATGCCACCTGCAATCCTCTGTCACCGGAGATGAACAGCTTAAAAGGGACTGCTGAAGGGGCCGCATGTGAGCCCGAGCCCATGTAACCACCTCTAAAGCCACAGCCATGGATCCCAAGACTTGGACATAATTTCAGATTCAAATGCCGCAAGAGGCGAATCTGACCATGCAGCTTGAGCCATTCTGCTGTGCCCAGTGCCAAAGAGAACCCCCAGGTATTCCAGTTTCTGTGTGGGTACGAGATGGCTGTTGGAAACATTGATGACCCAGCACAAGGACTGAAAGAGCCAGTACCCAGGAAGTGGCCTGCAAACTCTCCTGCTCTGACAAAGCCCCGATGAGCCAATTGTTCAGATAGGGATGAACGAAGATACCTTCCTACCTCAAGGCGGCCGCCACAACCACCATCACTTTGGAAAAGGTGCACGGCGCTGTGGCTAAGCCGAACAGTATCGCTTGGAACCGAAAATGCTGCCCCAGAATCGCAAAGCAGAGAAACTGCTGGTGCAGGGATGTGTAAATAAACCTCTTTGAGATCCAGGGCCATGAGGAACTCGCTAGGCTGAACCGCCACTATGACCAATCTCAAGGTTTCCTTGCAGAAATGTCTGATCTTTAGGAAGCAGGTGCCCTTTTTCAGGTCTAGCACTGGATGATAGGAGCCTCCTTTCTTCGGCACCACAAAATAGATGGAATATCGACCATGACCTTGCTCCAGTGGAGGCACAGGAATCACTGCCCCCAACTTCTGCAATTGCAGCAGAGTAGACTGTAGTGCCGCTCCCCCCCCCCCCGATTTTGGGCCATGGTGTACGGGGAGGCCAAGAAAAAAAATTGACAATGGGAGAGGAGAATTCTAGTTTGTAGCTATCTTGAATAAGTTCCAAGACTCACTGGTCTGTAGTAATTTTGGCACACTCTTTGTAGAAGTGTGATAGCCATCTCCCTATCGGAGATAAGTGGGCCAAGATCCCATCAGTGGGAGGGGCGAGGAGCAGAGGAAGGCCTGTTAGAGGCGCCGGAGGTGCGCTTGTCTGTATAAAAGGACTGTTTCTGCTGATATCTGGACTTTGAAAAAAAAAGAAGGCCTGCCCGATACTTCTTACCATCCCTGAACTGAGACCACACAAGTACAGATTAGAGGAGGTTCAGGGTTTGTCCTCTAGAAAATGCTGAGACTTGGAATCCCCAAGGTCCTTGATCAGCTTCTCCAACTCCTTCCCAAACAGAAGCTTGCCCTTAAAAGGAAGCTTAACCAGGTGCTGCTTGGAAGTCACGTCCACAGCTGAGTGGCGCAACCATAATAAACAGTGGCCTGTGACATATGTTTGGCCAACGCTCAGACCAGATCATACAATGCATCTGCTAAATAGGCCACATCCATTTCCACATCTGGAAACTTGGGCGAAGGCTGTGCCCCAAGTCAAAGAAACTAGTGTCTGTTGCAACCAGAACAGACAAGCCCAGGATGCATAAGAACTGAAGACAGCTACCTGCAGCAGAAATCTTGAATGAAAGTTTCAGAGCAGACTCCAGCTTGCGGTCTTGCACATCTTTGAGGGCTCTACCCCCCTTCAACCGGAAAAGTTGAAGCATCCATAAATGTAATTTGTCCAGCTCCTCCTGCGAGACATAGCCTTGGCTACTCGAAAGCCCGCATCAGGAGTAACCCACTGCGCAGAGGTAAGCTCTTGCATTGCCTTGTGAATCAGAAAGGCTTTGGGTGGCTTTTTGGTGCTAGCCATCTTGGGATTAGAGGAAGCTGCAGACTGCGCCTCCTGGGAAGAAATATTGAAAGCCTGCATGGCTTTTGTGATACATGCGGACAGCTCTTCTTTATGACAGATCTGCACCTATGTGGGATCATCTACTTCATCTGTTAGAATCTCCCCCTCCTCCAAACTGTCCAGACCGTGAGCTGATAATGAGGCTGTGGACATGTCTCCTTCAGAGGGGTCAGGATCAGGAGGGGTCCCCGATTCCTCATCAAGCACCTCCGTTTGGACTCGGGAGCACTGTGCTTAGGAGGAGGTGGTAGCAGAGGAGCTGGCAAATCTGGAAGCACTAGACCCCCGGAGCTGCATGCTTAAGTAAAAGGGCGCAATGAAGTAATAAGACAAACTACAGGGAAATGGCTCCAGCCCCAAAGAGGGAAACCCCTGAAATGTCCCCCAGACTCATCTCCAGAGGTACCATCACCAGACATGAGCAGTAGAACCGCCGTAAATACTATGGGATCAACACCACAGGAAGGCAAAATGGCTGCTGAAACTGCAGATGGAAGTGAGGGACAGCTGCACTTCCCTTGCATGGGAAACTGCCACGCCAATCTCGCTACCTATGTCCTTCGGTGCTTCAGGGCCATAACACCCCCCCTCCCCCCAGGATAAAGCCCTGATGCTGCTGTCCACTTCCCACAGCGGGGAAGCAGCCATTTACTTGTTCAACAGCCATAGGAATGAAAGAGTAAAAATGCGAGTGTCCTGAAAAAGGGAAAATGTAAAGGTACCCTCAGTAAGAGAGCCTGAAGCCTATCCCCTCAGAAGCCAATGCTGTGTGCAGACTTGGAACCAACCTCTCCCAGAATTGGCACTCTAGCACTTGGGGACGTGCCAGAGCCCAGCAAAGCAGAATGCCTGCCCTTTTTTTGTTTAATGCAGTGGCAATTCTGTGAGGAAAGAGAAGGTGGGAAACGACTACAGAAAGGGGGGGGGGGAGGACCTGGTGTAACCAGGCATACCCCCTAAAGCTGACACCATTCCGCCAGAATAGCCCCAAGTGCTACTGAACTAGAAAACAAGAACAGGAGCTGCAGTCAGAAGAAGCCAAGAGCCTGTGGAAAACCATCTATCTACCTACTGGAGATACGGAATGCTAGCTGGCCATGGAGTATTCCATCCTATAAGGCACAGTTCAGTTCTGTGCTCTCTAGCCCCACCTGCTGGTAGATGGTCACAACCCACAAATCTCTGGATTCATCTGGGCATTTATTTGGCTGGAGGGGTAAGAAAGTATAGGTGAGGATCATGTAATTAGATTAGGAAAAAGTGCTGATTTGAGAAGAATTCTCTCTTACACTAGGTGCTAGATTTGACTACACCAGAGCTGGATTAAGGGGTGGGTCAGTGAAACACTAGTTTAGGGCGCCCAAGCTTTAGGACACTGAAAGCCTTCTCAAAGACCAGGAAGTGCCTTGTCTGTTTCAATAATGTACAGGTGCAAGCAACCCAATAATGGTTTTAGGCAAGCTGAGCAGTGGAACAAGCTCCTGCTGCTGTGCTCAGCATTTTCAAGTGACTGGGAATGATGCAGAGGCTGAATGAGTGTCTGGCACTAGAAAAGGGCTAATGTTGATGGAACTGGAACTGGCAGTGGGCTAATAGAGATGATGGAACAGGAGTGCCAGGTGATGATAGAACTTGGGCTGAGTATTGGGAGTATATGTAGGAATTTAAGGATTAAATACATTAAGTATTGCCATACTGGGACAGACCTAAGCTCCATCAAGTCCAGCATCCTGTTTCCAACAGTGGCCAACCCAGGTCACAAGTACCTGGCAACAACTCAAAATAGTACAATACATCTTCCCCAAGTCCATTTTAATAATGGCTTATGGACTTTTCTTTTAGGAAGCTATCCAAACCTTTTTTAAACCCCACTAATCTAACTACTTTTACTACATTCTCTGGCAATGAATTCCAGAGTTTAATTACACGTTGAGTGAAGAAATATTTTCTCCAATTTTGTTTTAAATTTACTACTTTGTGGCTTCATTGCGTGCCCCCTAGTCCTACTATTTTTGAAAAGAGTAAACAATTGATTCATGTCTACCCATTCCATTCCACTCATTATTTTATAGACCTCTGTCATATCTCTCCTCAGCCGTCTCTTCTCCAAGCTGAAGAGCCCTAACTGCTTTAGCCTTTTCTCATAGGGAAGTCGTCCCATCCCCTTTATCATTTTTGTTGCCCTTCTCTGAGATCCGGTGACCAGAATTGTACACAATATTCGTGGTGCAGTCGCACCATGGAACGATATAAAGGCATTATAACGTTCTCATTTTTGTTTTCCATTCCTTCCTAATAATACCTAACATTCTACTTGCTTTCTTAGCTACCGCCGCACACCAAACAGAGGATTTCAACGTATCATCAACGATGACACCTAGATCCCTTTTTCCTGGTGGGTGACTCCTAATGTGGAACCTTGTATTATGTAACTATATTTTGGGTACCTCCAGTGCTTTTTTTGTAGAAAAAAAGGTGCCGGTACTCATTATGGGCGGGGTCACCACATATGGCTCCACCCCTATGATAGCCACACCCACATTAACCACACCCCCTATACCAGCCATGGCGCATATAAACAGACATCATTGAAAATATTATAGTACTATAGGAGAAAAAATAACGTGATTTTTTTCATGATAATAATCTCTGTAAGCTCTTACAGCTCCTGTATACCCAGTGCAAAATAAGACAGCCAATGTAAATTCTCAAATTGGACATATTACAAACACTAAAATGAAAATAAAATGATTTTTTTCTACCTTTGTTGTCTGGTGACTGTTTTTCTTTCCATATTGGTCCCAGTCTGTGATTCTGCTTTCCTTTCTTTTCGCTTAACTCTTCTGTGCCATTTGTCATTTTTGTCTCCTTTTTCTTTGCTTTCTTCAATATTTTTCAGGCTCTCTCTCTCTGTCCAGATTTAATTCATTCTCACTATCCATTCTTTAATTTCCTTCATCTACCTGTGGCTTTTCATCTTTTCCTCACCCTTGTTCTCCCCATGCCCCTTCCTCTTATTCTCCAGTCTTTCTCTATTCCCCTTTTCCATCCAGCAGCTCTGCTTTCTCTCCCCATCCTGCCAGTGTCTCCCCTATTTCTTTCTGCATTCTTCCATCCAGCGTCTTCCCTCTTTCTCTCCCCATCCTTCCGTTTTCCCCCTCTCTCTCCCCATCCTTCCATCTGTTTTTCCCCTCTCTCTCCCCATCCTTCCATCTGTTTTTCCCCTCTCTCTCTCCCCATCCTTCCATCTGTTTTCCCTCTCTCTCCCCATCCTTCCATCTGTTTTTCCCTCTCTCCCCAATCCTTCCATCTGTGTTTTCCCTCTCTCTCCCCAATCCTTCCCTCTGTTGGTTTCCCTCTTTCTCTCTCTCCCCAATCCTTCCCTCTGTTGGTTTCCCTCTTTCCCTCTCTCCCCAATCCTTCCCTCTGTTGGTTTCCCTCTTTCTCTCTCTCCCCAATCCTTCCCTCTATTGGTTTCCCTCTTTCCCTCTCTCCCCAATCCTTCCCTCTATTGGTTTCCCTCTTTCTCTCTCTCCCCAATCCTTCCCTCTGTTGGTTTCCCTCTTTCTCTCTCTCCCCAATCCTTCCCTCTGTTGGTTTCCCTCTTTCTCTCCCCAATCCTTCCATCTGTGTTTTCCCTCTCTCTCCCCAATCCTTCCCTCTATTGGTTTCCCTCTTTCCCTCTCTCCCCAATCCTTCCCTCTATTGGTTTCCCTCTTTCTCTCTCTCCCCAATCCTTCCCTCTGTTGGTTTCCCTCTTTCTCTCTCTCCCCAATCCTTCCCTCTGTTGGTTTCCCTCTTTCTCTCCCCAATCCTTCCCTCTGTTGGTTTCCCTCTTTCTCTCTCTCCCCAATCCTTCCCTCTGTTGGTTTCCCTCTCTCTCTCTCTCTCCCCAATCCTTCCCTCTGTGGTTTCCCTCTCTCTCCCCAATCCTTCCCTCTGTTGGTTTCCCTCTTTCTCTCTCTCCCCAATCCTTCCCTCTGTTGGTTTCCCTCTCTCTCCCCAATCTTTCCCTCTGTTGGTTTCCCTCTTTCCCCAATCCTTCCCTCTGTTGGTTTCCCTCTTTCTCTCCCCAATCGTTCCCCCCCCCCACGGCGACACTCCGGGCGAGTCCTGCACTTAGTTGTTTTTTTTTTAAGACTCAGAACGTGCGAACGATGCAGCCGGCAGCGATTGAAAGAGGCTGTCTGGGCTGGCGTCTGCGTCGGAGCTTCCCTCACCCTCTGCGAGTCCCGCGAAACAGGAAGTTGTAACAACGAAGGCGGGACTCGCAGAGGGTGAGGGAAGCTCCGACGCAGACGCCAGCCCAGACAGCCTCTTTCAATCGCTGCCGGCTGCATCGTTCGCACGTTCTGAGTCTTAAAAAAAAAAAACTAAGTGCAGGACTTGCCCGGAGTGTCGCGGGGGGGGGGGGGGGGGGGGGGCCAGGCGGGCAAAAAAAGGTGCCGGTACACCGTACCGTTGCGTACCGGCACAAAAAAAGCACTGGGTACCTCTTTCCCACATACATCACTTTGCACTTGCTCACATTAAACATCATCTGCCATTTGGATGCCTAGTCTTGTAAGGTCCTCTTGTAATTTTTCACAATCCTCTTGTGATTTAACAACTTGGAATAACTTTGTGTCGTCAGCGAGTTTAATTACCTCACTAGTTATTCACATTTCTAGATCATTTATAAATATGTCTAAAAGCAACAGTCCCAACACAGATCCCTGGAGAACCCCACTATCTACCCTTCTCCATTGAGAATACTGACCATATAACCCTACTCTCTGTTTTCTATCCTTTAACCAGTTTTTAATCCACAATAGAACACTACCTCCTATCCCATGACTCTAATTTCCTCTAGAGTCTTTCATGAGGTACTTTGTCAAATGCCTTTTGAAAATCCAGGTACTCAATATTGACCGGCTCACCTTTATCCACGTGTTTGTTCACCCCTTCAAAGAAATGTAGTAGATTGGTAAGGCAAGATTTCCCTTCACTGAATCCATGTTGGCCTTGTCTCATCAATCCATGCCTTTGAACATGCTCTATAATTTTGTTCTTTATAATAGTCTCTACCATTTTTGGGTAGGGTGGAAGTGCCTGTTTATAATATGTTAACTGCATTGATTGTAAACGCAGAAAGGCAGTATATCAAATCTCTTCCCCTTTCCCTATAAAATTGTGCAACTATTTTGCCATCTTTTCATGCTAGAAAAATTAATGCAAAAAAAACCAGCCAAATTCACCTGTTCTGCTCCATTTGGAATTAACCTTTATTGGGTTTATTTTGTTTGTTTGGTTTCTGGTTTTTTTTTTTTGCTTAAATTGATTCAATGCCATGGAGTGGGTGAATTTTGCTCTTTTTTCATTATTTGATGGAGACTAAAATTCAAAATGGCTAATAAATACTTTGGTAGAATCTGCTGCATACATAGGTGTTATATATCTATATCCATCTATATATATCTCAAATCCCATCCCCCCCTACATACAAATACATGGGGAGAGTATTTTCAAAAGTTATTCATGCAGGTAAATTACCTGCCTCTAGGTAGTTAAAAGTACGTATGACCTTTTACAAGCTACATATATTTAGCCATATTAAAAGGTGGTGTTCCGCTAGTGAAACCAATGCCTGCAAGTTTGAAGGGTTTTTTGCTTGCAGATATTGCAAGTAGATTGTACCTTGTAGGCAGTTTTTAAGGAAAACTGTCTGCACAATTTCCCTTTTGAAAATTAGCTACAGTGATGTACTCATCTATGTTGGAACTATATAGGCTGTTGAAAGTTACAGGGGGGGGGGGGGCAAAGAATTTAGGGGCCTTTTACTAAGCTGTGGCAATAGCAGGCCTTTAGCGGGTTTTTCCCACAGCTGTAAACTGACCAATTTTCCATTTTTTACATTAATGGCCCAGCATGAAACCATTATAATTTATAATCTATTAAAACTTTCTATACTGCTTTTCTGACTCACAGGACAAAGCAGTGCAAGGGCTAAATTAAGAGCTTGAATAGAACACCATTTATAAGATAGGAAAGAAACTCAAGCAAATTCGGCACTTACTGCTACCTAAGCAGTGAGAGCTCACGTAATCCTGCGCAAACCAGTTAAGCATGCGGTCATGTTGCTGCACTAATAGGTTAGCGCAAGAACATCCCCCTGACAAGCCCCCCCTCCCAAAAAAAATAGAAAACATTTTTAGCACGTGGATTAGCGTGCAATAAATGGCATTTTGGAGGATGCCTGAACGCGTCCTTCAGTACACCATTTTATGCTGTGCCACTGCCTAAAGCAGTTTAGTAAAAAAAAAAAAAAAAAAGGGGGGGGGGGCCTCTTAGAAACTTATGTTTCTAATGGTTAAAAAAATTGTGTCATAGTAACACAGTAGATGACGGCAGAAAAAGACCTGCGCGGTCCATCCAGTCTGCCCAACAAGATAACTCATATGTGCTACTTTTTGTGTATACCCTACTTTGATTTGTACCTGTGCTCTTCAGGGCACAGACCGTATAAGTCTGCCCAGCACTATCCCCGCCTCCCAACCACTGGCTCTGGCACAGGCCGTATAAGTCTTCCCAGCACTATCCCCGCCTCCCTACCACCAGCCCCGCCTCCCGATCTTGACTAAGCTCCTGAGGATCCATTCCTTCGGCACAGGATTCCTTTATGCCTATCCCACGCATGTTTGAATTCCGTTACCGTTTTCATTCCCACCACCTCCCGCGGGAGGGCATTCCAAGCATCCACCACTCTCTCCGTGAAAAAATACTTCCTGACATTTTCTTGAGTCTGCCCCCCTTCAATCTCATTTCATGTCCTCTCGTTCTACCACCTTCCCATCTCCGGAAAAGGTTCGTTTGCGGATTAATACCTTTCAAATATTTGAACGTCTGTATCGTATCACCCCTGTTTCTCCTTTCCTCCAGAGTATACATGTTTAGTTCAGCAAGTCTCTCCTCATACGTCTTGTAACGCAAATCCCATACCATTTTCGTAGCTTTTCTTTGCACCGCTTCAATTCTTTTTACATCCTTAACAAGATACGGCCTCCAAAACTGAACACAATACTCCAGGTGGGGCCTCACCAACGACTTATACAGGGGCATCAACACCCCCTTTCTTCTGCTGGTCACATTGTGTGTCTTTTCCTACCTCCTGCATGAGATTCCGGAGGAAAATTGTTTTCTGGCGAAGGGGGTCATGAACAAGCCCATCTGAGAAAAATATCATTCCCTGGGGGAAGTTGTGCTGAGACAGCCAGGAAACAACTCGTTGCTTCTGCATGTCAGGGCGTCCTGTGATGTAGATTATCAGATATCCCAGGTCTTGCCAGTGTCTGAAGAAACAAAGTGCACGCATTATCCACAGTAAGAATAATGAAAGACATTGCAACAGCTAAATCTATTATCCTTTTTATAATTATTGCAACATGACTTAAAGATCATCTATTTGTTTTGCATTTTTTATGTCACCTTGCCATGAGTGTATTGGAATGAAACCGTTAAGCAATAGAGTTAAATAAAGAAAAGCAGAATGGAAATAGCACAATATCAAGGGCATTAAGCAAGTTTGAAGAGCTGACATTTTAGTCTTTACTAGAAGTCGTCCAAGGGCTCGGCTTCTTAGATATCAGAAAGCAGATAATTCCAAACAGATGCTAGAAAGGAGAGGACACAGAGCTTGCAGGTGGCTTGCCTAGTATGAAGGAGGTGTGTGGATGACTGGCATCAAAGAAAGTGAAGAACAGAGTACTATTGAATGAGGGCAAATAAAGAAGAAGTGATATCAAGAATATATCCTATATAATAATACTCACCTCCAACGTTCTGAGCCTGGCTGCCTGTGTCCGTAGCTTTGGGCTCCGAAGCCCTAGCTGACGTCACTGGACGCATTACGCAGAAAACTCAGGGGACGTGATCAAGTTGGAATCTGTTTGTGTGCATGCGTCAGACGCATGAGCACAAACTGATTCAAACTTGATCACATCATTCTTCCACGCCGTGTGGCCGAGAAGAGGAGACTTTGGCTGGCGGGGGGGGGGGGGGGGGGGGGGGGGGTTGGGGTCCCTCGCCAGCACAGGTACGCGACGGCGGAGGGGGAGGTTTGGAGGCGGGAAGGGGGGCTCGAGAGGGTCACGACAGGGGGGTCCAGGGGTCAGGAACTCCGAGGGGGGGGTCTGGAAATCAGAGGGAGGGGGGTCTACAAATCGGAAGGCAGGGAGGTGGGCTCTGCAAATCAGAGGGAGGCAGGGAGGTGGGGTCTGGAACTCGGAGAGCGGGAGGGAGGAGGGTCTGGAACTGGGGCAAGGGGAGGAAAACCTTGCTAGCGCCCGTTTCATTTGTGCCTGAAACGGGCCTTTTCTACTAGTTTATTAATAAAAACTAAGGAGTCCTTTTACTAAGCTCTCATCATATGGCCAACCAAGGAGAGTACTTGCTACCACCCACTGAGGTGGCAGTAAGTTCTCTCGCGGTAACCGGATAGCACATGGCTCTGCCTGATTACCACCAGGTAACCATCACGCAAAACAATTGAACTCTGTTTCCCTCAGCAAGGGAAATGGTGCACGCTAGGGCTGGAACTACCCGCGTTGGGTTTACCGCTGCTTTGTAAAAGGGCCCCTAAATTTGGCAGGCAAAATATGTCCAGGAACCAGTAGAAGGAAACTATCTTATTTCTAACAATGCAGTTTGTGCTATTCTGATTTCTGATCTCATCAGATGATGTAATTTATAACTTTAAAGAAAATCAGATGGTAAATGCTGTGCATATGTTTTGTTCTGTTAACATTGCCATCACGTAATAATGTTAAGATCTGGAGAGGCAACTCTCTTGGCTCTAACAGAAGTAGCAGTTCTCTTTAAATTACCCAGATCCCCCTAACTCTATATCGTGCAGCACATGTCAGGTGCCAATTTGGTGTGTAACTTTTGGTGCTGAAATGGAAGTTAAGTGCCAAAGCAGGAGTAAATGGCAGTTATGGGTGTAACTGTACTTAGGGGCTATTCTAAATGCTTTAGCACATAACTTCAAGGGGGGCATGCGGGGCGGGTACCACCAGGGGCGTAGCCAGTCTTCGGCGGGCGGGGGGTCCAGAGCCCGAGGTGAGAGGGCACATTTCAGCCCCCCCCCCCAGTGCCGCGGCCCCCCACCGTCGCAACCACCACCACCAACTGTCAGACTCAGAAACAGAATGAAGCCTTGTGGCAGAAGAAGAGGACCTCGGCTGGCGGGGGTTGGGGTCCCCCGCCAGCAAAGGTAGGCGACGGCGACAGCAGGTTGGCGGCAGGAGGGGGGGTCGAGAGGGTCATCGGCAGGGGGGTCTAGGGCCAAATCTACGGGGGACCAGGCCCCCGTGGCCCCACGTAGCTACGCCGCTGGGTACCACACATGCAAAACTTTTACATGACATAGGTGATAGTGCCCAAATGCCAACTTATGTTCTGTTCTAGAATGGAATCTGGGCGCCCAGATGTCCTGTAACAACACTGTTTTAGCAGAGTTTTGGCACCTAACTTTTTTAGCACCTTTTATAGAATTGTCCCCATTATGTCCAAGCCAACCATGGATGTATGATATTTTTAAATCATCAGATTTAAGTAGCAAGAATCATTTAAAGGAGGGAGCTTATGATAATTCTGCAGTGCTATGTTCTTGGTACATTTAAAAACAGAAATAAGCTAAACAATACAGCATTTAAGTGGTTTTGAGGGGCCATTACTTAGTTCAGCACCCAGCACCAATCCTGTCCCCCAAATGGTCCAATATTTTCCTCTGCTCCCAATATGGTCTAGCAGCTCCACCTCTGTGCTCTCCCTGTCCAGTATCACTCCTTCTGTCTCTCTATTGCCTCAGCATCTCTCTTTTCAGCACAGAGTACCTCTCTGTCTCCCTCCACCAACACACACAAAAGGTGCAGAATCTCACCCTCTCCCCTCAAGAATCCCCCCCTTTCAAACCTTCCTCATGATGCTTAAAAGAGCCAAGGGACATTGGTCCCACCCGCACCAAAGGGGGTGGGACCCAGTAATGTCTTGCAAGGTGCTTGAGTGACAGGCTGACAGACACATGGCTTTGTTTTTTTGGGTATCACACAAGCAGCAAGTGGGGTTCTGCAGTGAGATGCTGTACTGGAGGAAGACAGGGAGAAAGGGAAGCACTCTGTGTTGCAGTTTATTTTTCTTTTTACATAAACGTAGAGCGATCCGTAATTACCTAGATATAGACATTCTTTGTTCTATGCTTACATTAACTTGCACTATGATTACTGTAATATTGTAGATAATTTAAAACACAGACTCTTTAGAATACTGCAGCTAGGATCTTATGTAGAGCGAAGTGGCACAACCATGTCACACCCTTTTTGAAACAATTGCATTGGCTTCTGAGAGACTTTAAAATTCAAAATATTGACGCACAAAATATTCTATAATAATAAACCTGATTATCTATCGTCATTGGTCGTTCCTCCATGCCGTACTCTGTGCTCTCTGACAACAGATTTGTGCCGCCTCATCTCTCCAAAGCGAAATGGGTGTCAAAATGAAAGCAAGTGCTGTATATTTCTTGGCTTCTGCTCTGTGGAACTCTTTACCACAGTATCTCAGACAACTCTTATACCTCATTCCAGGCTGCACTGAAAGCATATCTATTTCAGATAATCGCTGATCCTGTACTCGAGATGTGGGTGACAATTTCGGTGTGACCAACAACTTCTGCGCGGATGATTTTGCTTATACCATATAAGTGTGTGTGTTTTATGTACTATCAAATTACGGCATTCTATTTCTGTACTATGTAATTTTATTCAATTTATTTTAAACTAGGCGGTTTCCATAAAAACATACATACCAATGTAAAACAAAACATTATCAATTAACAGAAATATAACAAAATATTACTAACAATCCAAAACATAACTTCCAAAACTGCACGATATCACTAGTATGCTTGAACAAAAAGCTGTGTTTTTAATCATTTCTTAAATTGTAACTATGTGAACTGCTTCAACTCATGTATGAAAATCAATTAACAATAGACATGGTGCACATTTCATGTCCCTACCTCACTTTTGCTCTGTGCAGATGCACCAGCCACGCACACCTTGCTATGTTCCTGACTCACTGCTTATTGGGTGCTGGTGGTTTTGTTTTCAATATAGGGAAGGGGATGGGACTTGATATACTGCTTTCTGTGGTTACATATTATATACAGGTTCTTATTTTGTACCTGGGGCGATGGAGGGTCAAGTGCCTTGCCCAGTGTCACAAAGAGCTGCAGTGGGAACTGATCCCACTTCCCCAGGTTCTAAGGCTGCTGCACTAACCACTATTACTAGGAAACAAAGAGTAATAAATAAAATTCAAACAGTAAAGAAATTTGTGGGAGTTTAAGAAAAGCAACACTACTTTTAACAAACAAAACTAAATTAATGTTTTTGGCAAATAATATGGTAATAAATAAGGTATCCCCCTTTTCAGAAAGTAAAACTATGCATTAGTGAACATAATTAAAATCATAATGCTACCACATTTGCTTATTTCCGATCTGAGGAAGAAGGGCAACCTTCAAAAGCTAATCAAGAAATGTATTAAGTTATGGCCAATAAAAAAGGTATCATCTTATTTTCTTTTCCTCGTTTTATTTTGTTTGATTTCTTTTGATAACCTTTAAGAGTGGACTAACACGGCTACCACACCTCTCTACTTAAGCGTAATGCAGAAAGACTGTTCCAATAACTGATCAACATTTCTTGAATTTTAACATTATAGAACCTGGTAAACCACACATCTACTGTGTATTAATCAAGATATAGATTAGTAAATAGTCTAGGTAGTTCAATATATCACGTTGGGATGTATTTACTAAGCTTTGTTAGTTAACATGCATTAATAGCATACAGGTACATAAGTACATAAGTACATAAGTAGTGCCATACTGGGAAAGACCAAAGGTCCATCTAGCCCAGCATCCTGTCACTGACAGTGGCCAATCCAGGTCAAGGGCACCTGGCACGCTCCCCAAACGTAAAAACATTCCAGACAAGTTATACCTAAAAATGCGGAATTTTTCCAAGTCCATTTAATAGCGGTCTATGGACTTGTCCTTTAGGAATCTATCTAACCCCTTTTTAAACTCCGTCAAGCTAACTGCCCGTACCACGTTCTCCGGCAACGAATTCCAGAGTCTAATTACACGTTGGGTGAAGAAAAATTTTCTCCGATTCGTTTTAAATTTACCACACTGTAGCTTCAACTCATGCCCTCTAGTCCTAGTATTTTTGGATAGCGTGAACAGTCGCTTCACATCCACCCGATCCATTCCACTCATTATTTTATACACTTCTATCATATCTCCCCTCAGCCGTCTCTTCTCCAAGCTGAAAAGCCCTAGCCTTCTCAGCCTCTCTTCATAGGAAAGTCGTCCCATCCCCACTATCATTTTCGTCGCCCTTCGCTGTACCTTTTCCAATTCTACTATATCTTTTTTGAGATACGGAGACCAGTACTGAACACAATACTCCAGGTGCGGTCGCACCATGGAGCGATACAACGGCATTATAACATCCGCACACCTGGACTCCATACCCTTCCTAATAACACCCAACATTCTATTCGCTTTCCTAGCCGCAGCAGCACACTGAGCAGAAGGTTTCAGCGTATCATCGACAACGACACCCAGATCCCTTTCTTGATCCGTAACTCCTAACGTGGAACCTTGCAAGACGTAGCTATAATTCGGGTTCCTCTTACCCACATGCATCACTTTGCCCTCATTTACTATGTTGATAGCTAATAGTTAAGACAGGCTAAGCTCTGAATTAACAGCTAACATGGAAAGAGTGAGAGAATGTGAGGGGACTGCATCCTGCAGTTATGGAGATGGTCACCACATTGTGTTAATGTAGCACCATTCCCATCGCCAATAGGTGCAGTTAAGCAGTGGCGTACCAAGGGGGGGGCGGTGGGGGTGGTCCGCCCCGGGTGCCAGTGGGTGGGGGGTGCTCCGCTCCCGCCGCCTCCCGTGACCGTTCCCGCGGCGCCGCACATTTAAAAAACCGGCGAAGCAGCGTCGCAGGCAGCGCCTCGTGCCCTGCTTGTAAAAAAAAAAATATCAAATCTCCTTCCTCCTTCTCCTCCTCGTCTTGACGTCGACTCGGGCCTTCCAATCAATTTGGAAGGCCCGAGTCGACGTCAAGACGAGGAGAAGGAAGGAGATTTGATTTTATTTTTTACAAGCAGGGCACGAGGCGCTGCCTGCGACGCTGCTTCGCCGGTTTTAACGGGACTGAGGTGGGGAAGGAGAGGGGCGAAAGGGACTCGGGTGGGGGTGTTCAGAGGGGAGAAGGGGACTGGGGTGGGGTCTCAGACAGGGGAGGGGAGAAGGGGACTGGGGTGGGGGGGTGGGGGTGTTCAGAGGGGAGAAGGGGACTGGGGCGGGGGTCTCAGAGGGGAAAAGGGGAGGGGAGAAGGGGACTGGGGTGGGGATCTCAGAGGGGAGAAGGGGAGGGGAGAAGGGGACTGGGATGGGGTGTTCAGAGGAGAGAAGGGGACTGGGGTGGGGGTCTCAGACAGGGGAAGGGAGAAGGGGACTGGGGTGGGGGTGTTCAGAGGGGAGAGGGGGGCTGGAACTGGGGGCTGAAAAAAGGGGCAGAGAGAGAGAAAGGGGACAGATCCTAGATGGAAGGGGGAGCGAGAGGGAGGGCAGACCCTGGATGGATGGGAGACGGAGGGCAAATGGTGGGTTGAAGGGGCAGAGAGAAAGGGCAGGCAGTGGATGGAAGGGATGGCAGAGAGGGCAGACACTGAATGGCAGAGAGAGAGAGAGTGAAGACAGATGCTGGATGGAAGGAAGACGGTGAAAAGAAGATGAGGAAAGCAGAAACCAGAGACAACAAACTGTAAATAAAATATATTTTTTTATTTTTTTTGCTTTAGGATAAAGTATTGTAGATGTGTTAAATGTTTATAATAGAACATGTAAACAAGGTAATCTTTTTATTGGACTAATTTTAATACATTTTGACTAACTTTCGGAGAACAACACCCCCTTCCTCAGGTCAGGATAGGATACTGTAACAGCACTATACTGTACTGACCCGAGGACGGAGGTTTTGGCCTCTGAAAGCTAAATGTATTAGTCCAATAAAATGGTACTATTTTACTTTCTATATTTGTTTTATTTCTATTTCTTAATTTGTAAAGTGGTGATTGGTATTTGTTAATTTTTTTTCAAATTTACATCTGCTGTCTTTATATTTTGCACAGTACTAGGGGACAGTTTCTGTTTCTGTGGTGTTGCATTGTATGCAGAGTCTGGCATTGGGGGTTCAGTTTAATTTTTGTCTAAATAGAAAGTTTATGATTACTTATTCTATAGTGGATTAGGGTGTATCTGTGTTTGTGAAAAAGACATGGCTTTCAGTTGGCATTGACTGTGCAGGATCTACGATCTGTACTATTCTGTCTGGTTTCGTTTTACAATAGGTAAATTGATGTTCTAGTGCTCACTGTAGTGTTTAAGATGCTTTCCTTTTCCTTGTGTGACTCGTAGAAATGACTGCTTATGGTATGGTAGAATTGCTCTATAGGTCCTGAGTGTTTTGTATTCTCGGCATGCCTAGTACTGGATTTGGGGGGGGGGGGGGGGGCGGTGTTCAAAAATGACCGGCCCCGGGTGTCAACTACCCTAGGTACGCCACTGCAGTTAAGTACCCAAGCTGTCTGCAGTGCAGCTAATACATGGTAAGAAAATTGCTTCCATGGAAAGCCCTCAAAAGTTACTGTACAGTATGGATACACTCGCTGCGGTATCTGCATGTTGCCATGACAGATTCAGAAGATTATTAAGGACTTTTTTTCTAGTTACATTTATTAAGAAGGTTAAAAGATCTGTTAAAATGTGGTTACCTTAGAAAGGTTATTCAAAGCATTATTATACTTTGCATTGATTATTGCAATGGCTTAATAGTTGGGATAAGGAAGAACCAGCTTAGGGCATTACAAGTGGCATGGAATGCTGTTGCTAGAATTTTAATGGGTAGGAACTGCTATGATCATATTTCTCCAGTTTTAAAGAAACTTCATTGGCTTCCAAATGATTATAGAGTAAAATGTAAAATTCCTTGTATAATTTTTAAGGTACTGACAGGTCAGGCATCAATCCTATTGGCAACTAATCTTCTCATTTATCAATCTAGACGTTTCCTGAGGTCTGTAAGTAAATTTTTATTAGATGTGCCTGCTTATCAAATGATATGGTTGGAGGAAAAGAACATGATTTTTCATATAGCTGGTCCTGTGCTCTGGAATGCACTTCCTCTGAAATTGAGAGAAATTCAAAGTTTAAACGAATTTAAGAAAGAACTCAAAACATTTCTGTTTGTGCAAGCTTACGAAGGAGTATGAAATTGAAACTGGCAATTAAAGCTGTTTATAATCTGATGTAATGGATGTGAAGAGAATTTGCAAAGATTCTGGAGATTAGTATAATGATGTCTGTTTGTTGTGATTGGTATGGTTGATTTTATGTCTATGTGTTGTTAACTGCAAATCCTCACTGCGTTTTACTAAATAGGCCCTTTTATTCTTAAGTCAGTTACTGTGTAAGGGGGCAGTTCTATAACTGGGTACCACATGTTAAGCACCCTGATACAGTGTGCTGATCGCCAATTCTATAATGGCAGCTGTGCGCATAGATGTGGAGTGCCATAAACCCGCATTTGTGTGCATAGAGTTTGGAGCACTCATGCCAAGTCAACGGTAGATGTAACTGGGTGTACCTATGTGATACATGACACATGCAATGTGTGCATAAATGGGAGACATGCCCATGTCCTGCTCATGTGTATGCCTCCTTATATGGGTACATGCTAATCAGTGACGATCCTAGGTCGACTGCCACCCGGGGCAGATCGCCAATGCTCACCCCCCCCCGGGTGCAGCACGACACCCCTCCCCAGCGCAATGACCCCCCCCTGGGTGCAGCTCACCCCCCCGGCGCAATGACCCCCCCCCCCCCCCACAGGTGCATACTTAGCTGCTAGGAGCAGCCACACGGTTCTCGGCTCTGCTGGCTCCCTGCTCCCTCTGCCCCGGAACAGGAAGTAACCTGTTCCGGGGCAGAGGGAGCAGGGAACCAGCGGAGCAGACAGGCGCGCGGCTGCTCTCTGCACCCCTCCAGCGGCGTGCACCCAGGGCGGACCGCCCCGCCCTTGGTAACGCCGCTGATGCTAATACACTTGTGCAGGGCTGGCCCCTCCCCAACTCTCCCGCTCCCGTGTGCTGGGACCCAGGTTATTGTATTAATGCAGATCTGCCACCATAGGTCCTTCTTCCTGCCCCTTACCTTCCCACCTATGTTGAAACAGGAAGTACTCCACACAGGAGGCAGCAAGGACCTGTGGTGGCAAAGCATAGTTAGAGCATTAACACTATAACCCAGGTCCCGGAACACAGGAGCAGGAGAGTGACAGACCGAGGGGACAGAATCCTCTGCCTGTGTGCTTGCCTGACTGCCACCGAAAGCCTTGCCAGCGCTGGGCCCCCCTTAGAGGCCAGGTCTGGGGGAATCTTGGGAGACCCTGATGCAGACTCCTTCCATTACTGGTTGTAACTTAAGAGGTTTTTTGAGTGGAGAAGTAGACTAGTGGTTAGGATGGTGGATTAAGACCCAAGGAAGCCTGGGTTCAAATCCCACTGACACTTTCTGCGACCTTGAATAAGTCATTTAACCCTCCATTGCCTAATGTACCAATTTAGACTAAGCCTTCCGGGAACATAACAAAAGCACCACCATACTGGGAAAAGACCAAGGGTCCATCAAGCCCAGCATCCTGTCTCCAACAGTGGCCAATCCAGGCCTCAAGAACCTGGCAAAAACCCAAAAAGAGAACAAAAATTTACATTAATAATGTTCAATGGACTTTTCCTTCAGGAATCTGTCCAAACCCCTTTTAAACTCAGCAAGGCCAGCTGCTGTCACTACATTCTCCGGTAATGAGTTCCAGAGTCTAACTATGCACTGAGTAAAGAAAAACTTTCTCCTATTTGTTTTAAATCTACCATATTCTAGCTTCATCTTGTGTCCCCTGGTTCTATTACTGTTTGAAAGTGTAAACAAACACTTCACATCTGTCTGCTCTACTCCGCTCATTATCTTGTAGACCTCTATCATATCACCCCTCAGCCGCCTCTTATCCAAGCTGAAGAGCCCTAACAGTCTTAGCCTTTCCTCATAGGGAAGTCCTCCCACCCCTTTTACCATTTTCGTCACCCTTCTCTGCACCTTCTCCAATTCCTTCATATCTTTTTTGAGGTGCGTGGGTACATGCTAAACAGAAAGTACCCTTTTGTACCTGAATGTTAATGTACCTTGAAATACTGAAAAGGTGTGAGCTAAACCCAGCAAAAACACTCAAAAATTGTGAAGAGAGGGGGGAAATCCCTACTAAACAGTAAGTCATCTTAAAGTGCACTGTATAATTCATCACCGCCCTTTCTTACCTGACCACATCAACTGCTCCAGCCCGCACTTTAGGATCACTACCCATTATGGATACGCTCGCTGCAAACGACCCATCAATACTGAAGACCACACACTCCATCCCACGAGGAAGCACAGTGAGATAACTCATCGCATAGCTCTGGTCTCCTCTGAGGAAGAAAAACAGAATTGTTAAAACCCAGGCTTTACAACTGGGGGAAAATATCCTCACTAGTTCTAATCAACACTTCAATTTGAGCAAAATATTCTCTGCTTTCTAATGCAATTGATCCTCCCAACAGAATAAGGGATTCAATATTTATCAGGTTGAAAACGGAGAAAAGTAATGAAGTCAGGAAACACTACAACTCATCCAAACTGCACGAAAAAGGTTCTTTTTTTATTTTTAAGTAACTGGTATAGCTATCTGAAAGGCATCAGCTAAAGCTGAAAATGTATTACTTCAAAATACGTGTTGTATGTCATCAAGTGTGAAGTATGTCTAAGAATGTGACAGATGTAGCTACACAAAACTAACTAGCTTTCCAGAGCTGTGCAGCTTCAAGGTAAATGCAAAATGAGCTATGGATTGTATTGCCAGAATCTACAAGGAAATTAGAGGCTGTACTCCAGTGGAGTTTGATATGTTTGCAGAAAGGCAAGAAAGCTGAGGGAGCAAACTTCACAATTACAATAGGATCATGTCTTGTAATGGGCGAGAAAACTAATGGCCCTATTAAATTTCCTTCAATTTATTTAAAAGCGCTTGATCATTTAAACTTTGACTGGTCAATATTCAACCCGCAAGAAATCGGAGGTTTGTTTGTTTTTTAAATACTGACTGCCATAGGCAGAATTATCCCTGGATATTCAATATCTGGCCACCGGCACTGAATATCCAAGGCTAATTCGGCATATGCTGGCTGTCAGAGCTGTCAGTGGAGGAGTGGCCTAGTGTTTAGAGCATGGGTCTTGACAGCCAAAGGAGGCTGGTTAAAATCCCACTGCTGCTCCTTGTGACCTTGGGCAAGTCACTTAACCCTCCATTGCCTCAGGTACAAAGTTAGATTGTGAGCCCCCACCCCGGACAGGGAACTACCTAGTGTACCTGAATAGAACTGGAGCTACTATTGAAAAAGGTGTGAGCAAAATCTAAATAAATAATGCGGGTCCCAACCAATGTCCACGCAGGACCTCCATAAGACACTTATATTTATGTTTTAAATATTTATAGCCCGCCTTTATTCAAGGTGGGTAACAAAGCTACATACACAATTTAAAATCAAATCAACACACATCCAATAAACAAATACAGTGGAACCATCAAGTCAATAAAAGAAAGGAAAATCATTGCAGGCCACAGGTTGAACCCAACAGATAACTCTTCTTAAACAATGTAACATTGTGCTGTGACTTCAGTGCTAAAGGCAGCTTATTCCACTCCAATGGACCAGCTACAGAAAAGGTACCAATTCTTGTCTTATGCAAACACAGGTGCTTAAGATTCGGTATAACAATCGCACAAGTGCTGGCTGACCTCAGCGCCCTTGATAGTATATATCATAGTAATACATTCCACAAATAAGAGGAATCGTGATACAATCCCAGATGAACTATAACAATAGTTTAAATTAATGATTCCCAAACCTGGTCCTGGAGGCACCCCAGCCAGTCAGATTTTCAGGATATCCACAATGAATATTCATGAGAGATTTGCATGCACTGTCTCTCTGGTATGCAAATCTCTCTCATTAATATTTATTGAATATACTCAACAACTGTTGCATTTATATTTATCTTTATTACATCAATTAATCTCATAAACCTAACAATTATTGTCTAAAATCCCCATATATCTACCATTCATTCATTCATCCATTCACTCTAATTCACATTTATAAAACTAATATCAAAATATCAAACTCTATAACATTAGAACACCCAGAATAATAGAATCACTTATAATCTTATAACAAAATGTTTTGCTTTCAATAGCAATACTGGTGTGAAACTTGTAAATTCCACTGACATTTAAAGCACTTATTCTTCATTACGATCTTCTCTTGATCTATTAATAACCTGCTGTGAACTCTCTGTTACCATGTGAAAATTAGTCCATTGATTAAATCAATTGTCCACCACAGCAGGTTAAAACAAAAAGTTACATTCCATCGTAAACCACAACTGATTTACTATGTGCTGTAGTATTGAATGACAGTAGTTCCATTCACCGTGACTCCACTCTTCACGGGACTAATGTGAATCTTTTCCTTGATTTTCAAACTGCTTCACTGCAGCTGTCCTCTCATTTGTTTACTGAAACACTTGTACACGGTCCGTGTACAAGTGTTTCAGTAAACAAATGAGAGGACAGCTGCAGTGAAGCAGTTTGAAAATCAAGGAAAAGATTCACATTAGTCCCGTGAAGAGTGGAGTCACGGTGAATGGAACTACTGTCATTCAATACTACAGCACATAGTAAATCAGTTGTGGTTTACGATGGAATGTAACTTTTTGTTTTAACCTGCTGTGGTGGACAATTGATTTAATCAATGGACTAATTTTCACATGGTAACAGAGAGTTCACAGCAGGTTATTAATAGATCAAGAGAAGATCGTAATGAAGAATAAGTGCTTTAAATGTCAGTGGAATTTACAAGTTTCACACCAGTATTGCTATTGAAAGCAAAACATTTTGTTATAAGATTATAAGTGATTCTATTATTCTGGGTGTTCTAATGTTATAGAGTTTGATATTTTGATATTAGTTTTATAAATGTGAATTAGAGTGAATGGATGAATGAATGAATGGTAGATATATGGGGATTTTAGACAATAATTGTTAGGTTTATGAGATTAATTGATGTAATAAAGATAAATATAAATGCAACAGTTGTTGAGTATATTGTATGAATTTAGTGCAACTATTTATTGAATGATACCTTAGACAACATTGTGACATTAATATTTATTGTGGATATCCTGAAAACCTGACTGGCTGGCTCCAGGACCAGGTTAGGGAACCATTGGTTTAAATTAATCCTTTGAGCAACTGGAAGCCAATGCAGATGCTGCAACAAAGGTGATGCATATTCAAATTTCGATAATCTGTACAACAAACAGGCAGCAGAGTTCTGCACTGTCTGTATACCTAAAACTGGCAAGCCCAGATAGAAAATATTACAATAGTCCAAAGAAGCATAGCTTCTATCACCTTTTGAAAATTCTCCTTATTTAACACTAGTAAAAAAGCCCCGTTTCTGATGCAAATGAAACGGGGGCTAGCAATGTTTTCTTCTGTGTGCATGTGGGAGTGTGTGTGTCCCTGCCCTCTGGCCTCTCTCCCCTCCCCCCTCTGAGTCCTTCACTGTTACAGAGCCAGCGATTTCCTTCACTGACTGTGTTACAGAGAGGGCGGGGCAAACACTCATAGGGAAACCGGATATCTCGCCCCCTTCACACTTCCGGCTGGAGGCTTCATAGAACGTTGGTTTTGCCTTTTATATAGAGAGATAAGTTGCAATGTACTCAATAGACATATTTGAAATATGAATTTTTAATCACTGTTTGATATTCAGAACTTGGAAGTCTTATTGGATACAACATTGTCCTCTAAATTGCAGATTCAGAGACCAGAACAGAGGTCCTGACTAGAGAGATAGCTGAGGGGGGACTAGCTGAATATCTGCTGGGACCTGCATATATATAGCCTTTCCAATTCTCCACCCCTGAAGATGAGTGCCCCGGTCCTGAACCCCAACCTCCACAGGCCTTCCCTCCCAGTCCTACCTTGATCATCCCTGATGGCCATTTGGAGAAAGGAGCCACAAAAGGCAGGAGAGACTGTGCATCACTCCTGCCCTTAGGATCCTCTAGACCACCAAGGATGACAGATAAGCCCGATTGGGGCTCTCATTGTTGTGGAGGGGAAGGGGGATGGGGCCTGGAGGAGGAAGGTCAGGGACTGGGCACTTATTAATATTCAGACTTTTGCCCAGTTAGCTTGGCAAGTAGGCTGTCCTAACTTTTGCCACCGATCTAATTGAGTACCAGTCTGAATATTGACAAGTGCCTGGTCCCTGACCCCCCAGCCTCCCGAAGACAGAGAGCCGCAGTCCCAATCCCACTCCCCAACAATGAGAACCCTGGCCCAACCTCCTTGGTTCCCACTGGGCCTAATTTTAACCACTTAACTAGTTATTGGTCTGAATATTGCCGCTAACTGATTAAATACTGGCTCTGCCCAAGCACTGCCCTCAGACCACCCCCATCACTAACTGGACAGTTTAGGGGCAGTTAGTGCCAATGTTCCCTCTACGGACTGAGTTGACGTGAGCAAAATGTTTCCATTACCTTGCCTTGTGAGCACCGCCTACCAAATTCACACACAGAAATGCACACACACACACATATATATGCAAACATACACTTTATGACGAAGACTACTTACCATTTTAATAGCTAACTTCTGGACTGACTCCATCCTGTTTACATCCTTTTGAAGGTGCAATCTCTAGAAATTTATATAATATTCTAAATGAGATCTCACCAGAGTCTTATACAGGGGCATCTTCATCTCCCTGTGCACCCAAACATCCTTCTAGCTTTCGCTGTCACCTTTTCTACCTGTTTAGCCACCTTAACATCACCACATATGATCACACTCAAGTCCCGCTCCTCTTTCGTACATAAAAGTTCTTCACTCCTTAAACTGTAGTGTTTGCTCGGGTTTTTGCAGCCTAAATGCATGACCCTGCATTTTTTAGCACTAGATCTTATGTTGCCAAATTCCAGACCATTCCTAAAGCAACACGTTATTCACACCATTAGGGATATGTACCAGTGGCGTAGCTACATGGGGCACGGGGGCCTGGGGCACGGGGGCCTGGGCCCCCGTAGATTTGACCCTGGACTCACTGCTGACACCCCTCTCGACCCCCCTCCCCCCACCAACCCTCCCCCGCCTACCTTTGCTGGCAGGGGACCCCAAACCCCACCAGCCAAGGTCCTCTTCTTCCGGTGCAAGGCTTTTTTCTGTTTCTGTGAGTCTGACGTCCTGCACGTACAACGTGCAGAACGTCAGACACAGAAACAGAACGAAGGAAGAAGAGGACCTTGTCTGGCGGGGGTTGGGGTCCCCCGCCAACAAAAGTAGGCAACAGAGGCGGCAGTGGAAGGGGGGGGGTCGAGAGGGTCGGGGGGGGCAAAGTTGTTGTTGTTGGTGGTGGCGGCGGCAATGGTGGTGGGGGGGGGCTAAAATGTGCCCCCTCACCTAGGGCTCTGGACCCCCCTCCCGCTGAAGTCTGGCTACACTCCTGATATGTACTCTATTGCAGGTTTTGGTATCATCGGTAAAGAAGCAAACCTTACCAAACAACCTTCGAGAATATATAGCCGATAGTAAACTAGAGATTATTACTACTACTGCTACTTATCATTTCTAAAGCGCTACTAGACGTATGCAGCGCTGTACATTTGAACATGAAGAAACAGTCCCTGTTCGACAGAGCTTACAATCTAATTACACCAGTACCTCAAACATTACTATTCATTTGTTCCAACAACAGAGTTTTGAATTCTGGGATTGCTATTACTGTTTCGGGACATGCATGGAATTGAAAACCCTATGATCTGTTCATCTGCTCTTAATGAATTTGGAGGCAGCTGGAGCACTTAAATGAGTAGTTTCAGCAACTTGCTTTAGAACAGAAAAGGTTTGTAGCAATTATGCAGCTGAATCTTTCAGACATCTGAGCTGCATAATTGCTACAAACTTTTTATTCTAAAGCAAGTACCTGGAACTACTCATTTAAGTTCTCAGCTGCCTCCAACTTCACTGAGGTCTTGATGCTCTTTTATGTCTTTTAAGGACATGAAACAGAATTTGTTAAAATGTACGCTCTCTGGCTCTTGTGCTTATCATGCTCCCTGTTCAATTTGAAGTTATGGGTAGACTTCCGAGATATGCGCACAATGTAATTGGCTAACAAGTTGTTAATCATCAATAACTGGATGCTAACTACTAATTTTTGATGTTAATTAATACCAGTTAGGTTTTGTGTGCGCATCTGGAGGCGCACTATTCTGTAATGTAGTGCGTGCACAACCCAACAGGGGCTGTGGCCACGGAAGGGTCATGGACATTCCAAAATGTTGAGTGCAGTGTTAAAGAATATTGGGTTTCGGCAACCAACTTGGATGCAGAAACCGGCACCAAGCGCTATTCTATAAAGGCCTCACGCCCTTTATAGAATATCGCTTAGCGCTGATCTTTCCCGGGGCCTATTTTTGAGTATGATCTATGGAATTCCCCCTTTAAAACAAGAGAACAGTTTCTGGGTTTCCACAGGTAAACAGTGGTTTAAGTGTAGAAAAATTCCATCTGAAAATTTCTACAAATGGGAACGGAGACCCGTTTCAGTGGTCGGTGAAGCTTGACGTCCTGTACAAGGTTTAAAAATTGGCCACTAACAGTTAATTCAGCCATCAGCCACCTTTACTGCAAATTTTAAGGTACAACATTTGTATCTTGTGAAAAGGGAGATGTAAGAGTCCAGCCAATGAACGGTAAAATAACCATTAACTCCTCTGTTGCTGAATCTATCCATTTTGAGGTTCATTCGATGAAGTGGGTGCCAACATTTATGTGCCAAGTATGCACGTAAATGGCCAGAATACTCATGGGTATAGGGAGGAAGTAATTCTTTTGCATTACCCAACAGAGTTCTTCCTTCTGTGGCGCAGGTAGTAATAGGGAGGGTGACACCATCGACAACTGCCTTAGATAGGATAGAACAGTGGTTCCCAAACCTGGTCCTGGAGGCACCCCAGCCAGTCAGGTTTTCAGGATATCCACAGTGAATATAGAGATCTGCATGCAAGATCTCTCATGAATATTCACTGTGTATATCCTGAAAACCTGAGTAGCTGGGGTGCCTCCAAGGCCAGGTTTGGAAACTGCTGGGATAGAATGTTTCAGAATGCTTGAGTAGATCTATGTGAGGAACCGTTAAAAGCATCAATAGGCTTTCAATTCCCCTTAAAACTCACCATACAAAATAATGTCCGATTCACCTCACTAATAGCAACATAAACCCTCTCTGATGTGTCCAGCCCCCTACATTAGAGGGAGCTGGATATGCCAGACTTCAACTGCTCTCAGGGCTGGAAGAGGTTCTGTAGTGGGTCATGCGGCATACACATTCCTGTTTGTTGTAGACTGTATTGTTGTCTTCTCAGTCTGGTAAACAGGAGGAGCAGTGTCAGGGAAAGAGGTGCTAGATCTGGGGGTGGAGTGGAATCACAGCAGTAGCAGGCAGCAATAAGCAGTTATCAAATGTGTGTGTGTGGGGGAGGGAGAGATGAAAGAGAGAAATGCTCCTTTTTGCCACCTTTCTCCCAACATCCATGAGAATACTGGGGTACACACACATATGTTTGCCCCCAAAAATTCCAGCTATGCACTATTCTATAAAAAGGTGCTTAAATGCAATGGTATGTGGCTTGAAGGTGGGTGTACACATAAGCAGGGTGCACAGTTATGCATGTAAATTATGGAATACTATAACCTGTGTGTGTTGGCAATTTATACCAGCTGTACAATTATGTGTTCACACCTAATTTATAGGCATATGTTACCTGTTATGCTAGTATCTATAAAAGGAAAGTAGGCACCTACTTTTTTTTCTAGAATAGGTGTCCTGTTATAGAATTGCCCTCTTTATGCCCAGCAGGGGCTGCTCTCCTTAACATTAGCTAGTCTCCTCCACCATTTTATGGGTGACTGGCCATACATTAGCATTCCTGCTGCTGGACAAAAGTGGATCTGCGCTAGCTTAAGATATTTCTCCTAAGGTGCCAATCTATTTTTAAAATTTTTGTTTTCAAATCCTCATCTAAACTGATAAGAACTCAGACCTGACTGGACATAATGTTCCCTTCAAAGTAGACCTCAGGATTTATTATGTTGCCAGGCTTGGCACCCAACCGGGGGGAGGGGGTGGTGGTGGAAGGGTCTAAGCTGCTGGCAGTTATCCCCTTTAAAAACTTTTTGCAGTACCAGCAGCAATACAGTGGGATTGGAAAGAAGATCCAGAAAAAGCATGAGCTCTACTGTCTAAGATATTTCATGTCACTTTTAATAGTATAATCTCTGTAGAATTCAACATTTTCAAAACATTTGTAGCGAAGCTTTAATACCAGTGGTATTGTTTTCCCTTTTTCAATAGTTTCACCTGAAATGTATACTGCAAGTCATGTTGACTAAAGGAATTAATCATGACCTGAAAATGCCTGTGAGAATTGTGCCAAGCTGTGATTCATGTCTGCTGCTAGAGGTCAGACAAAGAATAGTAGACTTTTAGAAGGGCACGGTAGACAATGCAAGAAGCAAGGTAGAACTCAGCCTGCTTACAAATAATTTTACCATTTTCTGATTTCTAGCACCAAATGTTGCACAAGAAACAAGACAGCTAAGGACAAACTCTTTCTTGTGATTACCAGTACAAAAATATTTCACTTTCTATGCATCATGCTTTTATTTGTTTTATTTATGGCATTTCTGTCCCACATTAGCCCAAGTGGAACTCAGGTTCAATGTGGCTTATAATATAAACATAAAAGAAAGAAATAAAGAGTTACTATTACTACTATTTAGCATTTCTATAGCGCTACAAGGCGTACGCAGCGCTGCACAAACATAGAAGAAAGACAGTCCCTGCTCAAAGAGCTATGTAATAAAAGTGAGCCAAGTATAGGACAATCAAGCCATTGTGACATCACTGATGAGGTTGGCTCTTATTGGTGGCCTGAGGCATTATGACATCACAATATCAGCTCTGGTTACAAGAGACTACTACTACTACTATTTAGCATTTCTATAGCGCTACAAGGCGTACGCAGCGCTGCACAAACATAGAAGAAAGACAGTCCCTGCTCAAAGAGCTATGTAATAAAAGTGAGCCAAGTATAGGACAATCAAGCCATTGTGACATCACTGATGAGGTTGGCTCTTATTGGTGGCCTGAGGCATTATGACATCACAATATTAGCTCTGGTTACAAGAGACTACTACTACTACTATTTAGCATTTCTATAGCGCTACAAGGCGTACGCAGCGCTGCACAAACATAGAAGAAAGACAGTCCCTGCTCAAAGAGCTATGTAATAAAAGTGAGCCAAGTATAGGACAATCAAGCCATTGTGACATCACTGATGAGGTTGGCTCTTATTGGTGGCCTGAGGCATTATGACATCACAATATTAGCTCTGGTTACAAGAGACTACTACTACTACTATTTAGCATTTCTATAGCGCTACAAGGCGTACGCAGCGCTGCACAAACATAGAAGAAAGACAGTCCCTGCTCAAAGAGCTATGTAATAAAAGTGAGCCAAGTATAGGACAATCAAGCCATTGTGACATCACTGATGAGGTTGGCTCTTATTGGTGGCCTGAGGCATTATGACATCACAATATTAGCTCTGGTTACAAGAGACTACTACTACTACTATTTAGCATTTCTATAGCGCTACAAGGCGTACGCAGCGCTGCACAAACATAGAAGAAAGACAGTCCCTGCTCAAAGAGCTATGTAATAAAAGTGAGCCAAGTATAGGACAATCAAGCCATTGTGACATCACTGATGAGGTTGGCTCTTATTGGTGGCCTGAGGCATTATGACATCACAATATTAGCTCTGGTTACAAGAGACTACTACTACTACTATTTAGCATTTCTATAGCGCTACAAGGCGTACGCAGCGCTGCACAAACATAGAAGAAAGACAGTCCCTGCTCAAAGAGCTATGTAATAAAAGTGAGCCAAGTATAGGACAATCAAGCCATTGTGACATCACTGATGAGGTTGGCTCTTATTGGTGGCCTGAGGCATTATGACATCACAATATTAGCTCTGGTTACAAGAGACTACTACTACTACTATTTAGCATTTCTATAGCGCTACAAGGCGTACGCAGCGCTGCACAAACATCAGTCCCTGCTCAAAGAGCTATGTAATAAAAGTGAGCCAAGTATAGGACAATCAAGCCATTGTGACATCACTGATGAGGTTGGCTCTTATTGGTGGCCTGAGGCATTATGACATCACAATATTAGCTCTGGTTACAAGAGACTACTACTACTACTATTTAGCATTTCTATAGCGCTACAAGGCGTACGCAGCGCTGCACAAACATAGAAGAAAGACAGTCCCTGCTCAAAGAGCTATGTAATAAAAGTGAGCCAAGTATAGGACAATCAAGCCATTGTGACATCACTGATGAGGTTGGCTCTTATTGGTGGCCTGAGGCATTATGACATCACAATATTAGCTCTGGTTACAAGAGACTACTACTACTACTATTTAGCATTTCTATAGCGCTACAAGGCGTACGCAGCGCTGCACAAACATAGAAGAAAGACAGTCCCTGCTCAAAGAGCTATGTAATAAAGTGAGCCAAGTATAGGACAATCAAGCCATTGTGACATCACTGATGAGGTTGGCTCTTATTGGTGGCCTGAGGCATTATGACATCACATATTAGCTCTGGTTACAAGAGACTACTACTACTACTATTTAGCATTTCTATAGCGCTACAAGGCGTACGCAGCGCTGCACAAACATAGAAGAAAGACAGTCCCTGCTCAAAGAGCTATGTAATAAAAGTGAGCCAAGTATAGGACAATCAAGCCATTGTGACATCACTGATGAGGTTGGCTCTTATTGGTGGCCTGAGGCATTATGACATCACACTATTAGCTCTGGTTACAAGAGACTACTACTACTACTATTTAGCATTTCTATAGCGCTACAAGGCGTACGCAGCGCTGCACAAACATAGAAGAAAGACAGTCCCTGCTCAAAGAGCTATGTAACAACAGTGAGCCAAGTATAGGACAATCAAGCCATTGTGACATCACTGATGAGGTTGGCTCTTATGGTGGCCTGAGGCATTATGACATCACAATATTAGCTCTGGTTACAAGAGACTACTACTACTACTATTTAGCATTTCTATAGCGCTACAAGGCGTACGCAGCGCTGCACAAACATAGAAGAAAGACAGTCCCTGCTCCAAGAGCTATGTAACAAAAGTGAGCCAAGTATAGGACAATCAAGCCATTGTGACATCACTGATGAGGTTGGCTCTTATTGGTGGCCTGAGGCATTAAGACATCACAATATTAGCTCTGGTTACAAGAGACTACTACTACTACTATTTAGCATTTCTATAGCGCTACAAGGCGTACGCAGCGCTGCACAAACATAGAAGAAAGACAGTCCCTGCTCAAAGAGCTATGTAATAAAAGTGAGCCAAGTATAGGACAATCAAGCCATTGTGACATCACTGATGAGGTTGGCTCTTATTGGTGGCCTGAGGCATTATGACATCACAATATCACCTCTGATTACAAGAGACTACTACTACTACTATTTAGCATTTCTATAGCGCTACAAGGCGTACGCAGCGCTGTACAAACATAGAAGAAAGACAGTCCCTGCTCAAAGAGCTTACAATCTAATAGACTATAGGAAGAGATAGGGGCAAATTCAGTGAGGCATCAAGAAGAAGTGAAATATAAGAAAATAAATAATATTCAGCACTGAGTTCTAACATTGTTGAAGCTTGAGTTAAAAGTAAGTTTTCAATAAAGTACAAAATAACCCATTAATCACTAGAATATCAAATTGGTTTAGGAAGAGAATTTCAGATTTTGGTGCATTGATAAGAAAAGTTAGCACTGTGGATTGTTTTGTAAGATACATTTCTGTAACTGGGGAAATGTAAAATGAGATACTCTCTGGATGACACGGAAGCATTGCGTGGAGGTAAATCAATGCGTTCATTCATGTAGGACGTCAGTTAATCAATTGCTATTAGCATTTTGCAGATGATGCACTTTCTCTGAAATACCATGGATGCCTCAAGCTGTCCAAATGGATGTCCATATGCTTGAACATCCAAATCCCGATTTTGCAAGGTCAGAAAAGGGACGTCCAACACTGCAGTACGGCCAAATAGCAAGGAGGTGTGTTGTAGGAAGGACTAGGTAGGGCCCAAAATTGGGACATCCAACAACAATTACCAAACAGGTCGAAACATCCACGCCTAAAAAGAAGGAAGTCCTAAGATAGACCTGTTTCAGTCACATCCAGGATACAAAAAGGTGCTCTGACCACTGGAATTAGAAAAGGTACAGAGAACGGCGACGAAAATTATACAGGGGATGGGACAACTTCTCTATGAGGAAAGGCTAAAGCGACTAGGGCTCTTTAGCGTGGAGAAAAGATGGCTGAGGGGAGATATGATAGGGGTCTATAAAATACTGAGTGGAGTGGAATGAGTAGACGTGAATTGTTTACTCTTTCCAAAAATACTAGGACTAGGGGGCACATAATGAAGCTACAAAGTAGTAAATTTAAAACAAGTCGGAGAAAATATTTCTTCACTCAACTTGTAATTAAACTCTGGAATTTGTTGCCAGAGAATGTGGTAAAAGCAGTTAGCATGGTTTACAAAAGTTTTGGATAGCTTCCTAAAAGAAAAGTCCATAAGACATTATTGAGATGGGGAAAATCCACTGCTTCTTTCTAGGATAAACAGTATAAAAAGTATTGTACTGTTTTGGGATCTTGCCAGGTACTTGTAACCTGGATTGGCCACTGTTGGAAACAGGATGCTGGGCTTGATGGACCTTTGGTCTTGTCCCAGTATGGCAATACTTACTGGCCTCCCACTTAGCCATCTATCCCCCCTTCAATCCATTCAGAACTCTGCTGCACGTCTTATATTCCGCCTGAACCGATATACTCATATCACCCCTCTCCTCAGGTCGCTTCACTGGCTTCCGATCAGATATCGCATACAGTTCAAGCTTCTCCTTCTCACCTACAAATGCACTCAGTCTGCAGCCCCTCATTACCTCTCCACCCTCATCTCCCCCTACGTTCCCGCCCGGAACCTCCGCTCTCAGGACAAATCCCTCCTCTCAGTACCCTTCTCAACCACCGCCAACTCCAGGCTCCGCCCATTCCGCCTTGCCTCACCCTATGCGTGGAATCAACTTCCTGAGCCCCTACGCCTAGCCCCCTCCCTACCCATCTTCAAATCCTTGCTTAAAGCCCACCTCTTCAATGTTGCCTTTGGCACCTAACCTTTATACCTTTCAGGAAATATATACTGCCCCAATTTGACTGCCCCTACTTGACTGACTGTACATTTGTCCATTAGATTGTAAGCTCTTTGAGCAGGGACTGTCCCTCTATGTTAACTTGTACAGCGCTGCGTAACCCTAGTAGCGCTTTAGAAATGTCAAATAGTAGTAGTAGTAGTACTTACATACTTATGTATTTAAGCCAACTACAAACATCTTGCCACTCCAGTCTCATGACTGACCACTTTGTAATAATCTAAGATGGTAAAATTTTCCTGTCCTAAATTAAACCACATAGCTACATGTACAGACTTGCTGACTGGTTACCAGGCATATAGAATACGGCAGTATTTAGCCACTCTTCTATACCTATGCGGTTTAATGTCAGACAGCCATTTAAGTGTCCTAAATTAAACTGTACAGCTATACAGATATCCCTCATTTTTAAATCTTGCATACAGAATTTTATACATAGCATAGAAAATTGTGCACTTAGGTATAAAATAACTACAGTTAGCGTTTAAGTTAATGACAAATTAGCTTCTAATTGGCACTAATAACCAATAATTGGTGAAAGTTGGAATTAATTGGCAATAATTTATAGATTCACATGTGACTGCATTTAGTTGATATTCTACAAAGTTAATGCATAATTTCTACAGCACGCAACTGCAGGGGTGTGTGGATGTGGGAAGGGCATGAGCGGGTCAGGTGTGTGCCCAGTAAAAACCAGACAGCAGTGGGGAAGTTAAAGAAAATAGAAAAAGCCATCAAAGCAACTCATTCATGAGCAATAAACTGAAATCAATGAGCTCAAATGCTCACAGTCTACGTAAAAAAATCTCAGAATCTACAAGCCCTGATGTTCGAGGCAGACTTAGATATTGTTGCTATTACAGAAACATGGTTAAAAATCTTTTCTAAGAAGCAGAAAGGGCTGAAGGAGTGGTGGAGTGAGCTGAAATACAGAGAACCTGGAGAAAAGAGAAAGCAATATCTACATGGGTTTCATCTACAGAAACGGAGAAGCTAGACAAGGATATGATTGAAGATATCCATAAGCTGGGAATGAAAGAGGTGGTACTGTTGCTGGGAGATTTCAACTTGTCTGATGTGGATTGGAATGTTCCGGGGCAGAATAGGAAAGAATCAGAGAGATGTGAATACCCGCCAAAGTGCTTTGCTCAGACAAATGGTGATGGAACCCACAAGGGAAGGGGTGACGCTGGATCTAGTGCTCACAAATGGAGAAACTTGTTTCTAACAACTGGGTGGGTGCCTACCTAGGCAATAGTAATCATTACACAATATGATTTGAAACAAGAGAAAGCAGAGTGTAGACACACAAAACTCAAAGTACTGGATTTCAGACATACTGATTTTAGTGGAATAGGGAAGTACATGAAAAGCAGTTGATGGGATGGGTAGGCATAAGAGAAATGGAAAGACAGTGGTCAAAGCTGAAAGCAACTATAAATATGGCAACAGATCTTTATATAAGAAAAGTAAAATAAACAAGAAACCAATATAGTTCTCTAAACGATGTGGCTGACAAATAATGGAAAAGAGGCTGCATTCGAAAAATACAGAAGATTTAACCATGGATTTGATATCTTCGGTGCTGGGCTATTCAACGAGTCTTTCCACAGAAAAGAGGGGGTGACTATAGGAGACTACTTCTGCAGAAGGAACAAAGATGGATTATCCACCTTAACACTATGGAGCCTAATGGTTTAAATGCACAGATAGAATGGAGCCACTTTTTGTGATTGGCTCAGTCATCCAAAGGCGTCTGACATCAGAAGTTGAGAAGGTTTAAATATAGCTTATTTCAGAACATTCAGTGTTGCCAGTTAACTAAGCTGGAGACGCTATTGTGAATGTAAGAAGTGAGACAGATTATGTATACAATGTAGATGGATCTGATAAGTATTATCAAGCTTGTCCATTTTTTCACAGCTGTTCCCCACTCGGACCCTGAAGCAGCTAGAGCTTGTAAGGTGGTCGGGGGAAATGAAGCTGTGGCAACCGTGGACATTAACAGACCATCTAATATAAGCTAAGTACTTTGCCCTTCATCTTGAGCTTTATTCATGCAGATGAAGAGTTGGTTGATATATAGCAGCAACCTATATTAGGAGCAATAGGATCAATGACCATTTCTCCTTTGCTGTTCATTTGTGACTCTGGGGTGGTT